>NW_011494919.1:1561390-1590259 GCF_000754665.1 Bison bison bison | reverse complement strand
TTCCCTGGTGGCTCAGACGGTTAAAGCGTCTGCCTGCAATGTGGGAGACCAGGGTTCGATCCCTGGGTTGGGAAGATCTCCTGGAGAAGGAAATGGCAACCCACTCCAGTACTCTTGTCTGGAGAATCCCATGGATGGAAGAGCCTGGTAGGCTATAGTCCATGGGGTCGCAAAGAGTCGGACACAACTGAGCTACTTCACTTTCAAATGCTAGTAAAGTAATGCTCAAAATTCTCCAAGCCAGGCTTCAGCAGGACGTGAACCATGAACTCCCAGATGTTCAAGCTGGTTTTAGAAAAGGCAGAGGAACCAGAGATCAAATTGCCAACAACAGCTGGATCATCGAAAATGCAAGAGAGTTCCAGAAAAACATCTATTTCTGCTTTATTGACTATGCCAAAGCCTTTTTCCTTGGAAGGAAAGTTATGACCAACCTAATTAGCATATTGAAAAGCAGAGACATTACTTTGCCAACAAAGGTCCGTCTAGTCAAGGCTATGGTTTTTCCAGTGGTCATGTATGGATGTGAGTGTTGGACTGTGAAGAAAGCTGAGCACTGAAGAACTGATGTTTTTGAACTGTGGTGTTGGAGAAGACTCTTGAGAGTCTCTTGGACTGCAAGGAGATCCAACCAGTCCATTCTAAAGAAGATCAGTCCTGGGTGTTCATTCGAAGGACTGATGCTGAAGCTGAAACTCCAATACTTTGGCCACCTCATACGAAGAGTTGACTCATTGAAAAATACCCTGATGCTGGGAGGGATTGGGGGCAGGATGAGAAGGGGATGACAGGATGAGATGGCTGGATGGCATCACCGACTCGATGGACATGAGTTTGGGTAAATTTCTGGAGTTGGTTATTGACAGGGAGGCCTGGCGTGCTGTGATTCATGGAGTCGCAAAGAATCAGACACGACTGAGCAGCTGAACTGAACTGAACTGATAGTATTTGGACATGGTTCTTAAGTGAACATTGTGTTTAAATAAATAGGTGAAAAGTAGGAAGAAATAGGAAGTAAAAGTTTCAGGACTGCATGCTTCTAAGGCTAGTATATATATCCTGATTATGAGATAAGAAAGTCAGAAAGATACTGAGAAATGTAGAAGGGAATAGGAGGCAAAGAGAGATTCAGGTTGATGTTAGGCATTGAAAAATAGATCTCCAGGTAGATAACTTTTGCTCCAATATCAATTCTCAGAGTGTAATCTGAGGTTCCCAATATCTTTTTAGGATGTATAGGAGATCAAAACAATTTTCATAGTACTAAGACTTGCTTTGCCTATTTCTCTGTGCTGGCTTTTGCACTGTTAGTGCAAACATAATAGTGAGCAAAACATTTAGAGCTTTAGCATGAGTTAAATTAGTGCCACCAAACTGTACTTGTAGTCATTGTATTCTTTACATCTACGCACTCGCAGGAAAAGATAAAATCTAGTTTCACTGAAGAATGTCCTGAGAAGCTGTAAAAATTATTAATATTTTTAAATGTCAACCCACAATTATATATGTTTTCTGTATCCTGTGAGGTAAGAAATACATGACGTACATCTTCTGTATACTGAATTGTAATGGCTGTCTTGATGAAAGGCACTTATGCAATTGTTTGAATTGCAAGCTGAACTAGTCACTTTTTTTCCTGTACATATTTCATTTTTGTGGGAAAAAAATGATTGACAGACAAAATATGATGGTTCAGACTTGGATACCTGGCAGACATTTTCTCAAATTTGGACAAGATGAACCTGCCACTTCAAGAAAAACAACTTATAGTTTTGTTGCCAGTAATAGCATTTGATCTTTCAAGAGAAAATTGGAATTTTAGAGAACATATAGCAGTCATCATAAACTTGAAAATTCCTTAATACCTACAGATATGATGATGTGTGTCAGCACTGGGAAATTTTGAATAATGCATGAACCAAAACTTTTCAAATGTCAGTGCATAAATTGCAAAACTATGCATAATTGACCAAACCATTTATAGTGAAATAAAGACCAATGGGACATTACAATTAAGCACTTGTCAAATTTTGGTATAACATCAAAGAAGAAAGCTAATAATTATTCAAAAAGACAATTAAATATACCTTCCTTTGGCAACTGCATATATGTAAATGGCTGGATTTTTGTCATATATCTCAACCAAAACAGCATATTATAACAAATTCAATTCAGAAGCAGATATGAGAATACAGCTCTTCTTGATTATTAAGCCAGGCAGTAATGAAATTTGCAATAATATAAAATACTGCCACTCTTCAACAAACATTTTGTTTTGGAAAACATGTCATTGTGTAACAAAATATATAATTTATTCTAATGTGATAAGTTTGTTCTGCTTATTTTTAGGTGTAATTAGTAAATATTTTTAAATAATTAAGTTATAGTTTTAAAATAATATATATTTATAAGTGTAACCCATCAAGGTAAAAAGCTGTGTTTCTCAATAACTTGTAAGAATATAAAGGATCCTGCAGTGAAAACTTTGGGAACCACTGAGCAAAGTATGTAGATTTGGGAGTCATGAGCTTGGGAGTTTACTGTTTACTACTGTTTGAGTGAGGTCATATGGAACAAGAACCATGGCTTTGGAAAAGTCGGTCTAGGATGAAGAAGAATGAGTGAAAGGGGAAAAAAAAAATCACTCAGATGGAAAAGACTATCACTAAATGTAGGGACTAGAGTAACCGAGAGAGTGTGAGCCTTAGAAGAGCATTGCACTTGGTCAGGAAGAAGTTGCAGGAGACCTCTGAACCATGTCAGTGGCTCAGGAAAGCCCCTATCAATTATCTCAGTCTGCCCAAACCTTCTGCCCTTCCTTAATGGAATTTGCAGACCATCACCAGCAACAATTCCCATTTTCTCAGACTTTATCTTGAATGGAACGTGACTTTCTCATTCTAACTAAATCCTAGTGCATCTTCCTTTGCAGTCTCTTCAAATATAAACTTCTTAAAAAAGGGTCGCATATGGTAAAAGAGCAAGAGTCTTTATCTCCTTCTCCATATGTGTTTGGTGATAAAGATCTCACATATATTTTTCAGACATAAAGATGACATTTTCAGTTGATTCCAAATGTTAGGGTATACTCGGCTTATTTGATTCTAGCACAACACAGTAGGGCTCGCTCTTCATTACTTTTTGCTGCTGCTGCTGCTGCTAAGTCGCTTCAGTCGTGTCCGACTCTGTGCGACCCCATAGATGGCAGCCCATCAGGCTCCACCGTCCCTGGGATTCTCCAGGCAAGAACAGTGGAGCGTGTTGCCATTTCCTTCTCCAGTGCGTGAAAGTGAAAAGTGAAAGTGAAGTCGCTCAGTCGTGTCCGACTCCTAGCGACCCCATGGACTGCAGCCCACCACGCTCCTCCATCCATGAGATTTTCCAGGCAAGAGGACTGGAGTGGGGTGCCATAATTTTTGCTACAGCAATAATATTAGTTAGTTTTCAAAAAGAGGAATAATTATAGTTAGTTCCCCTGGTGGCTCAGACAGTAAAGAATCTACGTGCAATGCAATGCAGGAGACCCATGTTCCTAGATCACATTGTTTTTCTTATTCAAAGGATTTTCTCACATAGTTCCCATGCCCTCTCCTTAGCCATCAGTTTTCATTTATCTATCAAATTACTCCTATTAGCGTAGGAATATCCAGTAAATTCTCCTTCTTCAAAAAAACACAAAACCCTTTGACCTCAAATATCCCTTGGGCACTGGCCTGGGTTCTCTACTTGCATGACAGCAAACATTTGCAAGAAAGTTGTCCATTCTTGCTTCAATTCCTATTTTCTTCTGTGCTCACATTCTGCTGAGGCAGCTTTTGGCAATGTCAGTAAGAGCCTCTCTCTTGTCAGCTTCCATGCTCAATTGTGATTCCAATCTCAGTTGATCTCTTAATAGCATTGAGATGATGGATTACTTTTTTCTTCTTGAATCACTTTTTTCCCATGGTTTCTTGCAGACTCCACTTTCCTCATTTTCCCTTTCCTTCACTGCTTTCTCATTCTCATGCTTTCTCTTGGCTGCTCTCCTTTTCCTCAGTCTTTGCATTCTTCCTTATCTTTTCTCTTCAGATTATTTCATCCAGCACCATGATTCCTCCTTCTCAGATCTATATCGCCAACCTCAAGTTTCCCCATCGTTTGAATTTTTAATTGGCATTATACCAATCTTAACATGTCCAAAATGGAAATTTTAATTTCTGACTCACACCACAAACATGATGTAGCCATAGTCTTACTTATCTGAGTTAATGGCATCAGTGCACATCCAGGTGCTGAGGTACAGTCTTCAGAATTGTTTTTCGTTTCCTCTGCATCCTACACTTGCCGTTTGACAGTAAGTCCTTTCGACTGTTCCTCAGTGCATATGGGGCTTCCCAGGTGGCGCTGGTAGTAAATAACCTGCCTGCCAATGCAGGAGACATGAAGCACAGGTTGAATCCCTGGGTCAGGAAGATGCCCTGGAAGAGGGCATGTCAACCCACTCCAGTATTCTTTCCTGGAGAATCCCTTCAACAGGTGAGCCTGGCAGGCTATGGTCCATAGGGTTGCAAAGAGTTGGGTACAACTGAAGCGATTTAGCTCACATGCAGTACATATGGTCAATGCTATCACTTTTTGCAACTTGCCCCACGACTGCTATAGTACAACCCCCAGTGCTTGTCACTCATATTATTTTTATACTTGTGTTACTGAAGACCATTCCCTGGACTTCCTGCTTTCAATCATGCCCCTGCTCCAACAATTTAATGTACAAACGAGATCCTTTAATATGCAAACCACATCACATTCCTCCATGTTTAAAATTATCCTGTAGCTTCTTATTATACATATTAAACCCCAATCCCCTTTCCATGGTTCTGTGAGCCTGCCATGATCCCTGCCTGCTTCTCTGACCTTTCTCTCCACTCACTCACTGGTCTCCAGTAACACTGACATGCCTCTGTTTTTTCCAAAATCAACAAGCTTCTTACACAACTCAGAACCTTGCAGTCCAATTTCTCAGAATCTGCAAACCACACCCCCTCTCCTCCTGACTGGTTCTATTTCATTACTGAGGTCTCTGCTCAGACATTACCACCTCAGAGAAGGTTTTCCTGCTCATCTTATATAAAATGGTCAGTCAGTAAAAAAGTCAATTTGTCCAAACCAGTTTGCCAACATCATTTTTTTTTAATTTGCCAAATGATGAAACATCATATGTAGTTTGAAAAGTTTAGAGATATTTGGTAAATTCAGAAAGCTTGCCATTGGTAATAGATCAATCAGATGATTTGCTTATGGTTAATTGTCTTTTATTGAACTGTTATGGACAAATTGACCTAAAGCCATCCAAGATACTGCCACATCACTTCCTGTCCTTTACTGTTTTTTTTCCTTATAGTACTTAACTTCAGACACAAATCATATTTATTTATTTGCTTTTATAATGTTCTCCTACCTTTTAGATTCTAAGCCACATGAGGACAAAAATTTGTATGGTTTTTAGCTGTAGCTTTGAGGTCTACAGAAGTTGCTCAAGAATGTTGATTAAATGGATGAATCAAGTACTATGTGGCAAAATAAACTAGATGTGAGTGTATCAGACAGAATAGACAATATGCCAGAATAAGCTGAAAATACAGAAAAATCTCATTTTTTTTGAGATGTCAAAAAGAAAATGAGAGTAAAGATTATGAGAGAGTGACCATAAAGGGTTTTGTTTATTGAAGTAAAGGAGATCGGTGTGTTAGATTATAAAACTAACCGAAAAGCAAAAGAGGGAGAGGAAACACCAAAAAGAATATCAACTTCTTGTTTTGTGTAAAAGTTGAAGGTCCTATATATTAGAGATGAGATACTGTTCCTCATGATTGTTCTGTGTTTCTAGATTGTGTTTCTGGACTTACTTTAAAGATTCTTAGAAGGCTTAGACTTGATTTAAAATCTTTAGCCCACAATAATTCATGAAACAATCTGCTGTGCATTGTTTGGCACTGATTTTATTGGTTATACAAATGCTTAATTGAGTTCAAATACTTGCTAATATCATAAATTGATGTTTAGAAAATAAATGATTACAAGATGATATTAGAAGTAAATATGAAGCACCATGATATACCAAATTGATGGGGAGGAAAATGAGGAAGGAGAAAAGTTGAGAAAGCATTTTTCCATTCAGTGCTTATCCTAAGAGACTAGATTACTTACAAACATGTTAATTCTTGGTGATACAAATTAATATAGCACTCACTATTTATTTGTATAGATGACTAATTTCTAAAGAATTATAAATTATAATGTTTAAAATATATCATTAAATTAATATTCTGGAAAACATTTGTTATATATTTTATTATAGTTTATCATTATATGAAAAAATGAAAGAAACTTGCAAATATCATAGGGATGAATTCAGTATAAACACAGACTAGAGAAATAGGTAATTGCTTCTTTTATTATATCTTCAGAGTAGTTTTTGTGACCTTCTGATAATTAAATGAATTATTATATGTGACTATTTTAAAATCATTGGAAGGCCTTTTTGCAAAGAAAGAAGAGCAGGAGGAACTACAATTCATTGTAATATGTCTGTGATAAAAACTGGTCAAGAAATTGCTCTTTAAATGATCTAGCTATCTATTCATCTATCCATAATGCAGTACAGAGGGATACATAGTTCTCTGGCATAAACTAGCTCTAATATAGCAGAATAGTAATGAATTATCTGTTACAGTAACAAAATCTGTGACTTGAGAATTGTAATGCACAAATACATAAACTAACTCTAAAAATTTCTCTTCAACCCAGATATACATTGTAAGATCATCTGATTATCCATGATTTATATGACTTAATATTTCTTCATCTTTTTCATTGCTATATTTGAGGATGTCTGTGGCCTTAAATTATAAAAGTCTCTTCAAATTTTGTATCTTAAAATGTTCATATATAGAAAATGATAAAAATATGAAAAATGAAAAGGGTCATAAAATGTCTGTTCATGTCATGGTGGGGAGGTTATTATAGCAGTTATTTCATGATCATTAGTTTTGAAATCAACTTAATATTTAAAGCAGTAAAAAGCCCCATAAATATTGTTTCTCACATTGCAAAAAACCTACCTAGTGTAAATCTTCACTGATTTTGCAATTTGTCAAATTTAATTTCAAATCATTTGATTTTTTTTCTCTACCAGTTTTATTTAAATTTAAATCTTGATTTAAATATCAGTCGTTCTTTGTACCTATAATAAAATGTCTCTAAAGGGAATGTGTGCTGGAAAAAGTTAATATAAAGTTTCTAGTTACAGGTGTTTTGTTATTAAGTTTTCACAGAATGTTAATGTTGAAAACTGAAGTAGATGAAGAAAAACTTCATGCATTCCAAATTCAGTTTCTACTTAATGAGATAATACATAAATTAATTTTCTCATAAAGCTGGGAGAAATTATGTTTTTTATTCAATTATTAGATTGCAGTTTTCAATTCAATCAATCATTTTAGGCATTAAAAGGAAAGTTGGAAATTTCCTGTCTTGGTAGACTTAATCTGGTATCATTGAAAAGAAGAGCTTATTGAAATTCTCAATGGAAAAACAGCAAGAAGATAATTTTTTCTAGACTATTTCTTAAACCCTTTAAACAAATGTTACAAACATTTATTCTAAATAGGTTATAGTTTTTGGCACATCAATAAAAAGCTATTACTTATATAGCTTGAGTAAGGAATATGTTTTACTTATTAAAATTTTATAGTCAAAACAGTGTATAGTTTCTTTTTAATAATTAAGTAGATTTGATTAATTATTCAGTGCCGCTCCTACTTTTGGATTTATAAATGCTGATTTAAATGTCAGTTATTCTTTTTCAGAGATGAAAAATACTTTGTTCATTTGACAATTCTTTTGACAAGTTTAAATTCTTGTTAATATCATAATGTTAATTCCATAAAACGGAATTTTACTATGAAGTTGTGTCCAACATCTTCATAGTAAACAAAGTAAAACAAAGTGATAGTTCTTACAAATTCAGAGTTAATACAAACAAATAATTTTAGTAAACTTGACTTTTGACTTTATGAACTTTCCAGAAAAATCACTAACAAAATTATCCAATTTATTGACTTCTAGATTGTTCAGTTTCTGTTATGTGTTTATAAATTAAAATTTTTGAATTTATTAGGTCCAAAGATTCACAAAAGTATATTTATCTCTAGGCATTAAAGAAGAAATGTATACAGAGCAACAGTTCTCATCATTGATTGGATTTAAGAACATTTCAAAGAACACATTGAAAAATGCATGCCTAGTATATGTTTAGGGAATTCAGTTAACTGGACTATGTCAATATTAGATTCAACACAGGTTGAAAGAAAAATCCTTATATTGTGATGAGTTAATTGCATAGTGAACAATATTGTAAAATTGTATTGTAAAAACTATTTTTTAAAGGCAATTTGTGTCCAGTATTTAATCAGAACGTTGATATTTCAGAGTGTGCAATCTCTTATTCAAAGGGGTAGTAAAATTAATATATAGTTAAGAAAACTAAAATTTTAATGTATATAATAGTAAGGGGAAGTTTTAAGTGTTGCTGTAATATGATTTTAAACTTTTTACCAGATTTTAATCATTTTGTTTAAATAATAAAGCTAAATCAGAGGAAAACCAGTCTGAAATAAAGATTGTAGACTTTTTAATAGAAATTTATTTTTTAATTACTAACTCAAACAGTAGTCAACTTAGTTTTTACTGCCAATAGTGCAGTCCTATAAAGAAACAACAATATTTAAAACTAATATCCTCGTTTTTATTTTGAATGAATGCTCCTAAATATTAAATATATTCCCAATATTGCTTTTATAAAATAAATTAACTTGCTAAACCTACTAATTACGCAACCGAAAAGATAAATTCCATATATACCTGAATCATTGTAGGTTATAACTTAATGGGACTGGAATTTATAAAGTTTTATTTTTTACTTAAATTTTTTAATAAAAAATTGTATGTTTGTTCATCATTTAGAGTTAGCAGAAATCAGATGGAACACTTGCATTGCTTAGGCTAGCATTCTACATTCACCATACAGGGCATATGGCCAGTATCAAACACAAATACGTACCTCTAGAGTACATGCCTTAGAAAACCTGGTGGAATGCATGTAAAGCTGCCTGTGATATATGGGTTTCTTTACATCTATCCTTATTTTATCTTTTAAAAAAGCTTACATTATTTGCAAGCATTGCTATTTAACCATTTTTGGTAAATAAAATCATTTGCAGCCTCACAATTCATAGCCATAAATTGGTGAGAAAAATGATCCAGTATTATTGAAAAAATATAATCCTAGCAGTTTTATTTTAGTTCCAACCACAAAGATTTAATTTCCCTTTCACATTCACTCCTGTGGATCTTTAGAAACAGTGTAGTGGTAGAGATTGCAGCTCTGAGGTCAGACTGCTGTGGTGAAATGCTTGCAGAGAGGACATGTCATAGATAACCTGTAATTGCAGTTTCAAAACCAGGTCAAGCCAAAAGACTGATCGAGGCTGATTGTCACATAGAGACTCCCGAATTTCAGTGCAGAGATCCCGTGATTTGTAGTTTCCCCACACAACCCAGCTGATCAGGGCAGTTGGAAAACCTCATGTTTAATACAATCTCAATTGGCACAGTAGCTAACCTCAACTGAAGCCTTCCCTGGTTGCTCAGACAGTAAAGAATCTGCTTGCAGTTCAGTAGCTGCAGGAGACACAGGTTTGATCCTGGGTTGGGAAGATCCCTGGGAGAAGGGCATGGAAACCCACTCTAGTATGCTTGCTTGGAGAATTCCAGGGACACAGGAGCCTGCCCGGCTACAGTCCATAGGGTCACGAAGAGTCAGGCACGACTAAAGTGACTTAGCATACAGGCACAGTGCGTAGTTTATACATAGTTTATAATGGCACCCCACTCCAGTACTCTTACCTGGAAAATCCATGGATGGAGGAGCCTGGTAGGCTGCAGTCCATGGGGTTGCTAGGAGTCGGACACGACTGAGAGACTTCACTTTCACTTTTCTCTTCCATGCATTGGAGAAGGAAATGGCAACCCACTCCAGTGTTCTTGCCTGGAGAATCCCAGGGATGGCGGAGCCTGGTGGGCTGCCGTCTATGGGTTTGCACAGAGTCGGACACGACTGAAGCGACTTAGCAGTAGCAGCAGTAGCATACTGTAGTGGGTGCTGGAGAGGCGTGGGTAAGCACAGGAGTCCTGCCTAGTTATATGTTACTGTTTAATCGCTTCTATGTTAAGTGCCATCAAAATGGAATAGAGGCTTATCAAAGTGCATTAAACATCAAATTAAAAAAAAATTCTTATTTGAAGTGTCTGTGCTGTAATAGAGTTGCAATTTCTTTGAAAGTGTTGCTTGCCTTTGATTGTAGTGTAGAGGCACTGTCTCAGTTTCAGCCGCTGTAACACAATACCATAGACTGGGTGGTTTACCAACAGAAATTTAGCAGGGTACTGGCAGTTTCCATGTCTGGTGAAAGCTCACTTCCTGGTTCACAAATGGACATTTTCTGGCCGTGTCCTCATTTGGTAGAAGGGGCAAGGGGACACTCGGGGGTCTCTTGTATAGGGTCACTAATCCCATCCACTAGGGGTCCGCTCCCCAGGCCGAATCACTCTCCCAAAGCCCCTATTTCCAAATACCATTCCACTGGAAATTAATTTTCAGCATAAGAAGTTTTGGGGGGACACACATTTAGTCCATAGCCTGCACCTTGATATATGACACTCAAGCTGGGGACTCAATACGAATCCATCTCAGAATTAGAATCAGAATATATAGTAAATTGTGTCCTATATATATTCTCTGTGAAAAAAAATGGAGTTTTTTTTTGCTGGTTTTTAGGATATTATGGCATATTAATGACACAGTTTCACTTCATTAATAGCTCTCCCGGTAACTGTTTTTTTATCATTTCACTTTATTCTACTGTTATTTCATCTCTTTTTGTAATATATCAGTGGTTTGATGTGGTCTTTACAACCTGATTTAAAATTACTGTAAGATTTTGTGGTTATGGGAGATAATTTTATTGATGTATTTTATAGCTAATTATATATTGACACAGTCTAGTATCATATTTAGGCTAATTTTTTGAACTGTAATTGCTAGGATATCCAAGATGATTGACTGTTGCCTAAAACTATCATTTTGGAAATACAGCTTTTACTTTCTAATTACTGCTGCTGCTGCTCTTTAGTCACTAAGTTGTGTCTGACTTTTTGTGACCCCACGGACTGTAGCCCATCAAGCTCCTCTGTCCATGGGATTTCTGAGGCAAGAATACTGGAGTGGGTTCTCCAGGGGATCTGCCTAAGCCAGGGGTTGAACCCACGTCTCATACACTGGCAGGTGGATTCTTCACCTCTGAGCCACCAGGGGAGCCCTGCTGATTACTACAGCCTCCTTTAATTTGTGGATAAATTATTCTCCATTCTTTCTGTGGAGAAATTGACTTGGAAGCATTTGTTAAAGAAATAAGATAATAAAATGTCCCACAGTAAAGTAATATGATAAAAACAAAAGGTCACAAGACAGTTCAGAAGGTGGTCACACACTTCTTCCATCAATTAATATGACTCATGACTTTCTCACTTCTTAACAAGGTTTGACAATTTTAAGGATGGTTTAGTCATGAAATGCTTTATTTTCTTTTAATTTGAACCTTCTAGGAGGCCTGATGATGTTCAGGTTTCCCTTTGGAAATTTAACCTCTGTTTACAGTAACTAGTTTATGATCTACTAGCTTTCATTCTGAAAAAAAAGAAAAAGAGAGAAACCATAAAAAATGCAGTAGATGTTAAATCAAATTTTAATGTCATTTTCTTTAGTAAAGATTGAATTCATGAATGTAAATTGTTTTCTTAGTGACACTTTTTTTTATCATTTGTGGGTTATAAAAAATTATGAATAAAATTAATAAGAAATTACTATTACCCATAACTTCTTTTTGATGTCTATACTTTTTGTGTTTGATCCTAGGAAATACCTATCTATAAAATGTGTGTGTTGTGCATGATGCCCGCCTTCCACCAGTCATTTTCCTGGGAAAGCACAACTGGGTTTAGTAGGCTGATCATTTAGATCCTTAGGTTAGTTTTGCTGCATTGAGCTCATTTACTGTGTGGAGCAGATGGATGACCGGTTTTAATATGAATACTAAGCCTTTTCATCCTTTACTTCTGCTTTTGTTACAGAAACCCTCGAAACTCTCATTAGACAAGCAGAAAATTACACCAGCATACTTTTCTGCAACACCTACAGGAACATGGCCCTTGAGGCCGCCGCTTCCACCCAGGAGCTCTTCACCGATGTAGGGCTCTATTTATTTGGTGCGGATGTTAATCCTGAAGAATTTGTAAACAGATTCTTTGACAGTCTTTTCCCTCTGGTGTACAATCATCTCATTAACCCTGGTGTGACTGACAGTTCCCTGGAATACTCAGAATGCGTCCGGACGGCCCGCCGGGACATTAGCCCATTTGGTAATATTCCCAAAAGAGTGCTGGGACAGATGGGGCGGTCGCTGCTGCCCAGTCGCACGTTTCTGCAGGCGCTGAACCTGGGCATTGAAGTCATCAATACCACAGACCATCTGCACTTCTCCAAAGAGTGTGGCAGAGCCCTGCTGAGGATGCAGTACTGCCCACACTGCCAAGGCCTGGCTCTCACTAAGCCTTGCATGGGGTATTGCCTCAACGTCATGAGAGGCTGCTTGGCACATGTGGCAGAGCTTAACCCACACTGGCATGTGTACATCCGGTCACTGGAAGAGCTGTCGGATGCCATGCATGGGACCTATGACATTGAACACGTGCTTCTGAACTTCCACTTGCTTGTTAATGATGCTGTGATGCAGGCTCACCTTGATGGACAGAAGTTATCGGAACAGGTAAGCATCCACTCAAAATTTCCTGCTTTCCTAGAGTGCAACAGTTAGCTATATACATAAAGTGAGTTGATTATAAGCACATCATTATATACTTTAAATTATGACAGCTTAATAATACTTTACGAAATAGTAGGAGAATGCATGGGTTGTCATATTGTCATATTCAATTCTAAATATATTTTACATGACACATCAAAATTTTGGTTAGCTAAAATACCAGTTTCTCCTCTAAGTAGTGGCCTTCTTATAGGGTTAGTTCAGTGAGGTAAAGAGGGCTTGGTTTTAAAATCAGGACCAGCATAAATTTGATTCTGCACTCTTCCATTAATTCTCAAGTCCCTTAGCTTCTTTGAGCCCCAGTTTTCTCACTGACAAGAAGAAAATAGTAACAAATAACTTTTGGAGATTCTTTTTGGGGAAGATAGGCAATCATTTAGGCCCTCTACCTAGTATACTGCCTGGTACTCCAAAAATGGATATTGTTGGTATTTCAAAAGTATTCAGCTTTAAAATAGAAAACACCAATTATATAGGCATTAAATGAAGACTTGTTATCAAAAGTGTTTCTTCGGAGACTTTCCAGAACCTGGGACAGTGATGGTGTGATGATCTTTTAAACCATGATGTATATGGCATCATAGTGTTTTATTCCAAGAAGGCTTTAATAAGCAAACTAATAAAATCAAAGAACATAAGAGTTTCCTATTTCTTTCACATTCTATAGAAATATTCTCAGGCACCTTTAGTAATAGTTCTTATATCTCATACAGTGAAGTAGAACATGCTGCTGCTCTTTATCCTAAATATTTTGTCCTGAAATAAAATTATGCTCCTTTGCAATAAAAGAATACATCTCCCCACCCTGGCCCTTATTTATTGAATTAATAAACGCTCTCATTATTGACTTTGTAAGTCTGTTCCTTTCATTAATTTCCAATAGAAATTGGATATGAAAACCTTGATGTCCAGGCATATACACCCCACTTCCTTCCTAACTTTCAAGGTCCTCCTGGCACCGTATGAGCCAATATGGTACCTTCCCGCAAATTAGAAATGGTACCCTCTTTAGGTGGATGGGACCTGCAGGGTAGAGTGCGAGCTGGAGTTGAGCTCTCCTCCCTGTCCACTCACCTGGGTATCCTTACACAGCCAATAAGGTTCCCAACCATATACAGGTGTCCTGGTTGTTTTGCAATCTCTCATCCCTTTAGGGAGATTATACATGTACCAGAACTTTTGCAAGAGATATAATAAGCCAACTCAAAAGACTTCGAAGATTTCATGTACTTCATAGTTAATGAGGGATAAGCATTTAGGTCTAGGAAACAAAATATCAAAATTATGATATTGCGTATCTCCAGAAGGAAAACAAGTATAGAAAATCTGAAATGAAGCCCAGATTTAAATTATTAATTTGGGACAAGCCATCTAACCTCTTGGGACCAGAGTTTTCTTATATATAGATAGATAGGTAGATAGATACACAGATTTTTAAGATTCCTTTTATTTTGTCTTTTGGAGCCTTGGAGTGCCTTTTTGTATCCTTAAAATCTACCACGTAGAAAATTATTGTATATTATTATATATCTAATTTTTTTTTTCAATTTCAAAGGCTAAACTAACATAAATTTGTAGTTAGATAGACATGTTTTCAGAATTCCCTGGTGGCTCAGATGGTAAAGAATCTGCCCGTAATTCAGGAGACCTGGGTTCGATCCCTGGGTTGGAAGATCCCCTGGAGAAGGGAATGGCTACCCACTCCAGTATTATTGCCTGGAGAATTCCATGGACAGAGGAGACTGGTGCGCTACAGAACATGGGATCATGAAGAGTCAAACACAACCTGTTTTCAAATCCTGAGTCTGTTTCATCCTGCATAAAGAAGGAAATGATGTTTTAAGTGCGATATGATATGGCTCTGACATTGGCAGCTACGTGGTCCCTGAGAAATTTGCTTTTCTCTTTTCCAGTTCTGGGGCCAATCCTGATCAAACCTTGGTGAAGCAGGTTACTTTACTATCTTAAAGGATAGAATCATCAAACTTGTGTTCTATAAATACATTTAAAGCAACACTTTTGTATTATGGAAACTCCTTGGTGGATTTTCAAAGAGCATTCTTTTCTTTTAAGCAATTAATTCTATTTCATATAATAAATGGTCCTATAACTATCTTGAAAAACATCAGTTATTACTAATGAATTGTAGATTCTTTTCCAAATAAAACAACTGAGATTCTTTAACTTACGGTGACAGAAGGAGAAACTGACTTTAAATTCCTTGAAAATTGACTCATTAATATTTATTTCTGCCAACTTCAAAGTGATTTATAAGCTGTTTATCAAGTTTTGATAACCAGTTCACACATCAGTGAATTTAATAAATTCAAAATAAATTACTGGTGAGCCAGAAAATAATGACTTTCTCACATTCCCAGAGCAATCTCTGAGATCTAGTACTTTCAAATCTTGTCCTCAGTAAAACTTGTATCCATCCACTTTAAGAAATCCATAGGGGTACCTGATGCATCTTACTTCTGTTGGATGAATTTCAACTGGAAAAAAATTATTGGTTTCCTGAGGATATCATAAATATATTCTATTTATAAAACCATTAAAGAAGTAAAACCTAACTTATAAGAGAATGTTTTAATTTTGTAATTGTCTGGGGATTAAGACAAAAATCTAATAAACTATTAACAGAGAACCATCAAAGTATGGAGATTAAAAGCACAAGTCCTAATCTCTGAGTACATTTCCCATCTGTTCTACCATTTACTAGCTGTGAGTTTGGGAACTTGATTGTTTAATCTTTCTTGAGTCTCCTCTTTGGTAAAAAGTGAAGTCGCTCAGTTGTGTCCGACTCTTTGCAACCCCACGGACTGTAGCCTACCAGGTTCCTCCGTCCATGGGATTTTCCAGGCAAGAATACTGGAGTGGGTTGCCATTTCCTTCTCCAGGGGATCTTCCCGACCCAGGGTTTGAAGCCGGATCTCCCGCATTGTAGGCAGACGCTTTACCATCTGAGCCACCAGGGAAGCTCTCTTTGGTAAAATGGGATAATAACTGTGCCTACATCACAGGGTTCTTTTGAGATTAAAATGAGTTTAGGTTTTCTCCAACATAACTGTTTAAAGCCTACTAATTATTATTATGTTATATTCTTTATAAATATATTATTGATTTCTCTGATGTTTTAAATACTTTTAAAGTGAACACCTCTTTGTTAAACTGTGATATAGAAATCAAAAAATGTTTTAAATGGGCATTTAATGTAAGCAGATAATTGTAAAGATTTTCCTGAATGAAAAGAAAAACCTAAAAGTTTTAGAGAGCATTATTTTGAAATCTACAATGATTTTTAATATTGATGATTTTAATTGCTAATTCTTGATAAAAATAATTTCATTATGAGGAAATGGCTGAATGATTTTTTTGGTAGGAAATGATTAAATGATTGCATGATACTTGATAGGAAATCATGTATTCATTCTGTAAGTAAAAACAGTATAAAAATATATATATACTTGCTATTGATTAAATTTAGAACATTATTTATTGCTATAATTAAATGCTTTAATTTATTAAAGAAACAAAAATGCAGGATCTGGGTTAATTTCAATGTTACAGTATTTTCTAAATGGAATAAATGTTACCAAGAAACTCAACTGAATGTTGATTCTATACCATTTTCAAAATAAAAAGGTTTTTTTCAGCTTTATTGAAATACAGTTGACAAAATAAAATTCTTCTTTAAATATTTTAAAGAATTCAGTAGTGAAACCATCTAGTTCTGGGCTTTGATAAGAGTTTTTTTTTTTTTCTTTTTAATTATTGATTAAATCTCCTTATTCATTATTGGTGCTGTTCAGGTTTTCTATTTTTTCATGTCTTGGTCTTGGTAGGATCTTAATTTTAGGAATTTATCCATTTCTTTCAGGTTATCCAATTTGTTGGCCTATAATTTTTCATAATAATCTCTATGGTCTTTTGTATTTCTGTAGTGTCAGTTGTAATATCTCCTCTTTCATTTATAATTTCATTAACTTTAGTCTTCTCTCATTTTTTTATTATTCTAGCAGACACGACTGAGCGACTTCACTTTCACTTTTCACTTTCATGCATTGGAGTGGGAAATGGCAACCCACTCCAGTGTTCTGGCCTGGAGAATCCCAGGGACAGGGGAGACTGGTGGGCTGCCGTCTATGGGGTTGTACAGAGTCGGAACGACTGAAGTGACTTAGTAGTAGTAGTAGCTAAAGATTAGTCATTTTTCTACTCTTTCAAAACTTAGCTCTTAATTTTGTTGGTATTTTCTTGTTTTTTTTTTCTGGTCTCTATTTCATTTATTTCTGCTCTGATCTTTGTTATTCCCTTCTTTCTGGTAATATTGGGCTTAGTTTGTTCTTATCTGGTTCCTTGAGGTATAAAGTTAGGTTGTTTATTTTAGTTCTTTCTTTTTCCTGAACATCGGTGTTCATCACTATAAACTTTCCTGCTTTTGCTGCATCTTGTAAGTTTCAGCATGCCGTGTCCCCACAGCTGGGGGCTGAGGGTACCCCTCTAGAATGTCTGGCACTGTGTTGAGTGTGGAATTTATAGCAAGTATGTGTGTCAGCCTGTGCTACCTGTTTCCATGTGGGTGTTTTTTCATTTGCTTGATGTATAATAGTTACTCAGCTAGTTTCTAAAATAGCTGTGTGTAGTTGCACATTTCTGTGTTTCTTTGGGAAGAGGGACCTTCCTAGGGAAACTAGGAGGCTCCTATGTCACCATCATGGGAATTGCTGCCACAAAAAGTGTGCTTTTAAGCCTGAACTGGGTTCCAAAGTATAATTTTTAACAATAAAAGTCCCACTCTGTATTTTTAAATAGAAAACCAATTTTCCATGTCTCTTACCTTTGCACCATTCATACAGTTTCAGCTGGTTGCATCCCAATTACTTCAGGATGGCTACGTACTTCAGTTCTAAAACCTATCAAAATTGAGTTTAAGTGTCTGCATTGTACACACTAATGCACTCTAATTAAACTATGTTGTTGAGAAAAGGGATATCTGATCACTGCTTCTCTACACATCTACATTTATCTGAATCCGTAAAATGAAAGCCTAATAAGTTGATATGTGTTTTTAGGTATCTCATTGATATCTTTATATATAAATTGAAGATAAAATTAAAATAATTGCCTGGATTATTTATAGTAAAACACTAAATTTTTTTCTGTTTCTTCAATAATGTGGTATATATTTTCCTAAAAATCATGTATATTCAATTTTACATAATAGAGACTATGGGACAAACCAGGTTAAGGCAACACATTAGTCTCTCAAGGCTGTGTCCTTGAAACCACTCCTAGTGTGGGAATGGTGGGTGACCCATATATTTCAAGGGTGCAGTAGATGGATGAGGAATCTCTGATTGCCTGGGTCCTGCTCTTGGGTGAACCAGCAGTCACATCCTCTCAATGACCTCCTCCAACAATCTACACAATGCCAAGAAGGCATTATTTCTGAAACAAAGTTAATTTTGTTTAGGAGCTTTCATTCATGTATATTTTTGTACTTGGCTGTGTGCATGCATGCTAAGTCAATTCAGTCATGTCCGACTCTCTGTGATGCATGGACTGTAGCACACACACCAGATTCCTCTGTCCATGGGATTCTCCAGGCAAGAATACTGGAATGGGCCATTTCCCCTTCCAGTGGATATTCCTGACCCGGGGATTGAACCTACAGCTCCTACATTGCAGGTTAATTCTTTACCACTTGAGCCACCAGGGACGCCCTTGTATTTGGCTACCAGAGAATGAAGGGCTGTGACCATAGGTTAAAAATAAGCTACCTGTGGATAAAATTTATGAGTAGCTGGATAAGACTTCATTGAAAATACCAGCATAATGTCATTTGGTATATCCTGATGATGTTTTCAACAATATATCATGTTTACCTTTTCCTAATTTTTATTTAACTAATGGGGTGACCTAATGTTGAACTTGTAATTACTATTTCTCAAATTATTGTTCAAATTATTCTAATTGTTCAAATGAGTTGTTTCTTTTGAGAAATAAGACTGGAGCTTAACAAGAGAAAAGGCAATGGCATAAGAATTAAATTAGAAGCAATTGAAAGGGGAAGATATAAATTTTTAGGGTAAAGGCAGCTCAGACAGAATCCAATGAAGGTGGGCTAACTGGAAATAGAAAAATCTATAAGTTAACAGAAAAGGAAAGGAGAAAAGGAAGGTTCATTAGACCATGAGAAGGTCATTTGGTCCAACTCATCATTCTATTAATATATAGAGATCTCTGAAAGGTTTTTGGACACTTAATTCTGGATGCTAAATAGTTACAGGGAGCTTGCTATTACAGAATTGGTAGCAGAAAAGCATATAGCAATAATTAGTGGGTTTTCTTCACAATACTAAGCCCACTTAGTTCTTTTCAAATGTTGAACAAGGTAGAATTTTCTGACTAGAGGCAAGTCAAAGTGTTAGTCGCTCAGTTGTGACTCTTTGGACCCCACGGACCAGAGCCCACGTGTCTCCTCAGCCCATGGAATTCTCCAGGCAAGAATATTGGAGTGTAGTGCTATTTCCTTCACTAGAGGCAAGTCAAAAGGTATTTCTATTGTCCATTGATTGTCTACTCAAGTTTTATGATATACTGAGGTAGTTCCATAATATTTTAACCTCCGCTGGTAAGAATTTTCTTTACATGTCTGATTAGATCTGAATATTTCTCCTTTTGAAGACTTACCCCTGCACTTGTGAATCATGGGAGGAGGGGTGGTCACTTTGGCCTTTTGATAACCTCTCTTGAAATGATTGGCAGTAATTAGGGGCAATCAAGACTCAGGTACCTTATATACAGTAAGTCTACATTTCTTTTAGGAACGCATTAAATATCAAACTTGCATAGTTTAAGGATAGCTATTTCATAAGACTTTGAGAATGTTGCATGATTAACTTGTGATTATTACCTTTCTGAAAAAGATTGTGGTATGAATTACTCAAGATTAAGTACTGATAACCATAGTTCTTTATTTCTACTTAATTTCCTGAGAAAGAAAAAAAAAATTATTAAATGTCTTATGAGGGCCTAAAGTCCTTTAAAGGGAAATCTGGACAAAGATCTCCAGGAAGAGTTGTCCATCAGGTTTGTGGACAGCTCTAGTTGTTGGACAGTTCACCCTTATGGTGAATGACTGTCTGCATCTTCAGTTGCCATGCCTGGTATGGTGGAATGGAATATGTTGAAGATAGGGACTAGTCTTGGCCATCTTAGCTGTCAGCTATGTGAAGGCTTTTATTCTGACTCCTTGCCTTCTTTCTAGCCTTTTGACTCCCTTTTTTATTTAGTATTTATTTACATGCCTTCTTGTTAAGATCATGATTTTAACTATCCAGCTCTGTCTTTATCTCCTGGAGGACTTACTGAGCCAGGATCAAGTTGGCCAGACTGGAGGGAGCCTGGGGTTGACAACTGGTAGATGTCTGACATGGCCTTTCCATTCCCAACCATCAAAGCCAGATGCTTCTCCTTCCTCAGGGATCTGTTGTGTGGAGGGTTCCTGGTTGTAGTCTCAGGCCCCTATCAAATGTGCTTTTTTAGGAAATTGGGAATGGAAGGATAATTTTCAGAATTAAAGGTTCTGAAGAAATTTAAAGATTTCTTGCTCAGTTTTTATATCATGTATACATCTGCTTTGTTACGTTATTTTCTCTGAGCTAACAGAACTCTTTTTTCCTGTAAAATAAGCTTGTGACTTCTTGAAATAAAAGGGTTTTAATATGATATTATACATGTTTTAATGCCATTCTCCCCAGTCGCCAGTCCATGTTTGATGCAGGATACAGGAAGCTTGGGGCTGGTGCACTGGGATGACCCAGAGGGATGGTATGGGGAGGGATGTGGGAGGGGAGTTCAGGATGGGGAACACGTGTACACCCATGGCAGATGCATGTTGATGTATGGCAAAACCAATACAATATTGTAAAGTAAAAAAAATAATAATAAATAAATAATTTTTTTAAAAAGGGTTTTAATAATACCCAGCTATTCTTTTTGATTTTTCTGAAATAACTTTTGCTTGAATTTTATAAGTATATAGCTGTTCATATGTAGCACTGATGTTTTCAGCTGGATTGGACACTTCTCTACATTAAATGGAATAAATTCTCTTTAAATTAAATACTGCATGAAAAATTTTTTTTCCCTTGATGAAGTTCAGCAAGGATGTGTTATTTCTGTTGGAGTTTTTGCCTCTCCCTTTCTACCTGAGTGTTTTCTTAATGCAGCAAAGCTTTCTTGGTTGGAGATTTGCAATGAATGCAGATCATTTTTAAGTGCATTGATAACTTTAGATTCTGAAGGTAATTTTGTGTACATCTGCTGCCTGGTTTCGAGAGTGTGAACCAGTACTAAATCAGTCTCATAAGTCAGCGGTCTTTTGCCTTTATGAGTTAAGAAGTCTCCATTCTCCGTGCCTTTGGAATGTGCTGCTCCAGGTTTCCACAGTTGATGTTCTCTTTCCACAAGCACAGCAGCCCCATCACTCACCTCTAGCAAGTGTTCACTTAGAGGCTTGATCAGACTCTCGTTATTATTAAGAACTCACTCCAAAGGGTTTTATGAGTCTTTTTTTTTCTTTGCTTCTAAATTATATTTACCCATTCTTCCCTTCCATTTCTGAGTCTTATGAAAACAGCTTTATGCTTCTCTGAAGATTGGAATTTACCTCCAAAGTTCCTGTTACTGCTATCTGAAGCTGTTCTCCATTCTTCTGATGGATTTTGAAGGCTGTTTTGGTTGTAGTCTTGTTACATTTACTTTGATGCATTTCCTAAAAAAAAATTTAGTCTTGCTTATGTCAGCCATCAGCTGGACTTGTAAACATTGAGATTTTTCTCCTTCTTGTGTTTTCTGTAAGTATCTGGTTTAAGCCCAAGTAAAGAAATGTAGCGCCTCAGCTCTTTATCCATGGCCTTCACCTTTCCCATGTCTTGTAGTAAGTTCTCAAGTTTGGCTTCCAGTCTGGTTTATTTAACGTATCCAGAGTCTTTTCAAAGTAGCAAAACTTCTCAGTAATTTTATATTTCCCCCCGGGAAGGGCAATTCTTTGTATTTCCATGCACAGAAATGCAAAGTTTTAAGCACACAACCTCCATTCTGACTATACAAGTCATCAGCCTGGTAGGCTGCAGTCCATGGGGTTGCACAGAGTCAGACACAACTGAAGTGACATAGGAGCAGCAGCAGCAGTTATATGAAATATTTAGAATAGCAAAATCACTGAGATAGACAATAGATTAGTGACTACCAGGGATTGGAGAGGGGATGAAAGAACAAGGAATTACTGCTAATGTGTATAGGATTTTTTTCAGGGGAGAGATAAAAATATTGTAAAATTAAATAGAAGTGATAGTTGCACATCTCTGTTAACACAGTAAAATTCACTGAGTTGCACATTTCAAAAGAGTATATTTTATGGTACATGAATTATATAACAATAAAGCTGTTATAAAAAGTTATAATGTATAATTTTTAAAATTGACTCATACAAATTGCAAACTAGTATATTCCAGTGAATAATTTCCATTTATATGTTTGTTCTTTTTATTGGCCTATGCTTCTTGAGACTATGGGAACTCAGAGGAGCAATGTGCCTTTTCATTTGTCATCAAAATGACACACTAAAAATATTTCTAGACATTTTAAAATTAATGCCTCAAGGTCATTCAGAGAAAACGAAAATATCTGCCCTTACAGTGAAGATGTTTCCCAAAAACAAAAAACTTTACCTTGAAAAACACTTTTTGTCATTCAAGAAAATATGGGGTTGGATAAAAATTGGCATAAATAAGAGATAATCTCATTCATTTATCTAAACATGCAACAAATATATGTTAAGTGCTTTCAGTGTACCAGATACAGCTGGACACTGAGTTTATGCCAACTGCGCCTGCAGCTGCCTTGTTAGAGCTTACAATGAACTAACTAATTTTTCCATAACCATGTTAGCATCTCAACTCTATCCTCTAGACAAAAGTCAGGATACTGTTTCCAAATGTAAACTATATTATACATAAAATCTTTTGGTGGCTTCCTTTCAACCTTAGAATAGAATCTAAAAGCCTTTATATTGACCTTTAATGCTTTGCATATCTGCCCTTTACCATCACTTTACCCTCATCTCGAACCACTTTTAACCCTTCTTCGCTCTAGCCATGCTGGAGCTCTCTTTGATTTTTTTAGCATACAGTCTTCTCCCTTGACTCATGTCAGTTACATTTTTTTTCTGGAAGTAGGCTATTTCCCAACCATGCTCCCCAACACGTTTATCTACTGATGCCAGGGCTGCTGCTCATTTTTGTCTCATCTTAGATCCTGCTAACCCTGGGAGGTGTTCTCTGGCCTCTGTAGAAAAGGTTAGGTGACTCTGTATTATGTTTTAGTAACACCATTAAATTTTCCTTTACAGCTTTTTGCATGCATGCAGTTATTTAATTATTCACATACTTTACATTGGGCTTCCCTCATAGCTCAGTTGGTAAAGAATCTGCCTGCAATGCAGGAGACCCCGGTTCGATTCCTGGGTTGGGAAGATCTGCTGCAGAAGGCATAGGCTACCTACTCCAGTATTCTTAGGCTTCTCTGGTGGCTCAGCTGGTAAAGAATCTGTCTGCAGTGCAGGAAACTGGGGATCGATCCCTGGGTTGGGAAGATCCCCTGGAGAAGGGAAAGGCTACCCACTCCAGTATTCTGGCCTGGAGATTTCCATGAACTGTATAGCTTTTTGCATACATGCAGTTATTTAATTATTCACATATTTTACATTGAGTTGTATGTGCCCAGAGGGCAGAGACTAGCTGTTGTGTTCATCACAGTATCTCTAGAGTCCAAGTGTTGATGGACACATGAGTTCTTTGATGAACACCTGTTGTTCAGTGGTAAATCTGGCCTTTCTGCTGCATTGCCTGGACTGTTGGAATTGTCTCCCAGTTGACCTGTCTGCTCCACCTTGACTTTCTTTGTGTCCAGACTCTTCAGCATGGTGTACAAGGTCTCCTGGGTCTTGATACCACCCTTCTTCCTTCATCAATCTTATCCCTTGTCCCCTGACCTGCCCTCCTTGCATCCATGTTCCTGATTAAACTACATCACCCTTTCCCCTCAACCTGCATGGACTGGATTACTATTTCACTCTGACCACTTCACCAGCAAAACTGGAAGCTCCTCCAAGTACATCACCCTTTCCCCTCAACCCCACGTGGACTGGATTATTCTTCTACTCTGACCACCTCACCAGAGAATACACTGGGTCTTTTTCATCTCTCTATCCTCAGTGCTTATTAAAGTGTCTGGAAGTTTTCAGTAACCTGAAATGACCTCCAGACTCCACAGAACAAACTTCTTGACTAATGCCCTGAATTAGATTTAATTTTAAGCATTTATAATTTTTCAGTGAATCCTAAATTACTAACATTTCATATCTCCCATGAGAGCACAGCAAGACAATTGTGATAATCTATGATTCTTTAATGAATGCACAAAACACTTTCATTAAACTTTTATGTGGATAAATACTCTGGCATTATTAACATTATATCTGTGTTTATCTTAAGCCCAGTCAAAAAACCCCATTTATCAACTTACTAGAAATAAAGGCAAAGCAAAAATAATAAACATTAAAATAAAATCTTGATAGACATGCAAGTAAGTTCCATAGTTTGGTGAGTGGTCCTATACCATGCCCTCCACCTTGCAGTCCTCAGTCCAGGAAGGCAAACATCAGGCATTAGGGCATTTCCATTTCACGGGTGGACAGTCGGAGCTGCTTGGGGAGCTGCAGCAGAACTGAGACAGACTGTCAACCCACGTGTCCTTTAGACCTATTTGTGGTTTACTGAATCCCTCGTGGTCCATATAAGGAAGCTTTAAAAACTGTGTTCTGCTGTTCACTCATGTTCTTTTAGGTATTAGCAGTAGACATTGTTTCAAAAAGTGTTGTATGATCTTAAGTGTGGGTGGAGAAAAGTTATATAAAATATTTATCTCCTAGAGATCATTGTGGGTCATCATCCTGCATATTAGTGCATCAAAGGCTCTAATAAATCCTACAATTTAAGAATAGTCATTAACTATATTAAGGAGAGCATTTCCAATATATATCTAACCAAGATGCTATATTTATCTGGACAAATATGGATTTTCTGCTAAAAACACTTTAGAAAATGCTGCTCAGAGGTAAGTTTAATGATTTATTTGGGGCTTTGGCCACAGTAAGTTACACTGGGTGGAGCTGAAGGTAATGTAGCCTAATACCTGGCCAGACAGTTTTAAATTTAGAGCTAAACTATTGGCAGATGTGACACTCAGATTTATCCCCTCACATCACAGAAGGGCTAAGTCACCCTAAAATTCACTGTGGGCTCTGGCAACATTGTCTGTAAAATTATTTCCTTTGAAAACCCTATATTAATTTGCTTGAATTGTATTTTTCCAGGTGTAGCAAGGTGAAAATGGTACACTAAAAATTCTCTTGACCTTCTAAAATTGGTTTATGCCCATGGAGAGATGAGAGTAAACAGATCTGAGTTAACTATGTATGCCATTCTTCTTGCTTTTCACTATTTTTATTCAATCCTTTATATCTCTATATTGAGAGTTATAATATTCCCAAGGGCTACTAGGATGAATTCTCCAGTTCAGGGCATACACCAAAAGCAGTGAAATACTTCTGGTTTAAAAATATGTATTGTTGGGACAGATTGGAGTTCCCTCACTAACCTGATATAGATATGAATGCTTCATAGATATATTAAAAATTCATAATAGGCCAATAGAATGTGATATTTTCAATACTTATTTATCAGCAAATAATTTTTTTTGAGATTAAAATACACACCACGGTCATCAATGTCCTCAATCGCGAGTCCTTATTTCTGCACTGGGACATACAAAAGTCCCACTGTCGAGTCCCAGCCCAGAAGCTAATGCGTAGAATCCTTTCACCCCACTGTTTGGCCTCCTCTCTTTTGCTGTTGGTTTTTCCATAGCCTGACCCATCTGCTGACTAGCCTCAGAACAGAAGAATGTCAGCTGTTTCCTAATGTGTTTCATCCAGGACAAGTCTTACTGTGTTCAAAGACAAAGGACACTCCTGCCTTGAGAAACAAATATTAATATTAGTGGGGGAAAAAACATACTATTACAAGATGGGCAAATAGAAATAAAAATAAAACACATGCATTCATTTTAACCTACAAGCAAGAGGGATTTTTAAAATAAGGCAAAATTAATTTTATGTTTATGAAGAATTTGAAATAAATAAGAGAGCAGCACCCACACCTTTAAAATGCTTCCTTTAATGTCTGAATCATCAGACATGGCTGGGTAATGAAAGTACCTGTATTTTCTTTTCATTGTTTTACCTTTTCACTACTTGCTGCAGTTTCCAATATAAAAAAGAAGTGTAATTAACAGTAATGTCTTTTCTCCCTTTCTTTAACCTCACCTTCTCTACCACTGATGATTTCAGGTTTCTGACACATAAGCTGTTTATCCCTGCTGTCACTTTGGAGACTCTTGGCACATCAACCAACTAGAAATTATTTCTAGAGTTAAATTATTTCTTGGGTTAAATTACCACCTTATTTGTATATATCCAAGACAATCTTTGAGCACCAGACCTATGTATCCAATTTTATACTTGATACTTTTCCTTGAAGTGTCCCCAAACTAACTATTCAAAACCCATGAATCAAGAACTGAACTCATCATCTTGTCTCCTCCATATATCCACCTAGAAACCTAAGAATCATCACATGTCAAGCTCTCTAACTTATTTCAAATTCTTCATAAACATAAAATGAATTTTGTTTTATTTGTTTAATTTTATTTTTAAAATCCCTCTTGCTTATAGGTTAAAATGAATGCATGTGTTTCATTTTTATTTCTATTTACCCATCTTGTAATAATATGATTTTTTTTCACTAATCTTAATATTTGTTTCTCAAGGCAGAAGTGTCTTTTGTCTCTGAATATGGTAAGACTTGTCCTGGATAAAACACATTAGGAAACAGCTGACATCCCTCTGTTATAAGGCTTGTCTGTGGATGGTCAGGCTGCGGAAGAACCACATTCTTTACTTCCCAATGGCTTCCCTGATAGCTCAGTTGGTAAAGAATCTGCCTGCAATGCAGGAGAGCCCAGCTCGATTCCTGGGTTGGGAAGATCCCCTGGAGAAGGGAACAGCTATACCCACTCCAGTATTCTGGCCTAGAGTATTCCATGGACACAACTGAGTGACTTTCACTTTCACTGGCATTGCTCTTCTTTGGGATTGGAATGGAAAATTAACCTTTTCCAGTCTTATGGTCACTGCTGAGTTTTCCAAATTTGCTGGCATATTGAGAGCAGCACTTTCACGGCATCATCTTTTAAGACTTGAAATAGCTCAGCTGGAAATCCATAATCTCCACTAGCTTTGTTTGCAGTGATGCTTCCTAAGGCTCATTTGACTTCACACTCTGGGATGTCTTGCTCTAGTTGGGTGATCACACCATTGTGGTTATGTGGGTCATTAAGATCTTGTTTGTATAGTTCTGTGTATTCTTGCCAGCTCTTCTTAATATCTTCTGCTTCTGTTAGGTCCATAACATTTCTGTCCTTTATCGTGCCTATCTCTGCATGAAATGTTGCCTTAATCTTACTCAGTTTCTCTATGTCCCAACTACCTACCTCATCAATAGCGGATTGGCATAACATTTGGAAAACTCACCCATAACTTTTTTTTTCCCCCAGATTTAAAGCCCTTCAGTGGTAGACTTGACAGTACAACCATGAAAATGCTGTGTGTCTGACTCCCAAACATCTTTCAATCCTATTCTCTCCCAGGCAGCTCACATCTGTCCTTGGTTATCCTGGAGATTTGTTTTTTTTTAATAGATGTTAAATTTCTAGAGACACTATTGTATTGAAGTAAAAGTACTAAGAGTATTCAAAGACATAGTTGTGTATATTTTCAGTGACTTCTAACCACAACCACAACCACAACAAATATCCCTCATTTGAAGACTGTGGAATAAATTAGGATACAGCCACACTAAGGAGGATTATGTAAGCATCGTAGATAATGAATTTTTAAGCTGTATCAATAGATATGAATGGATTTTTTATGTGATGTTATAGGGCTGAGAAAGTGAAATGATCAGATCAGATCAGTCGCTGAGTCGTGTCCGACTCCTTGAGACCTCATGAATCGCAGCACACCAGGCCTCCCTGTCCATCACCAACTCCTAGAGTTCACTGAGATTCACATCCATCAAGTCAGTGATGCCATCCAGCCATCTCATCCTCTGTCGTCCCCTTCTCCTCTTGCCCCCAATCCCTCCCAGCATCAGAGTCTTTTCCAATGAGTCAACTCTTCGCATGAGGTGGCCAAAGTACTGGAGTTTCAGCTTTAGCATCATTCCTTTCAAAGAAATCCCAGGGCTGATCTCCTTCAGAGTGGACTGGTTGGATCTCCTTGCAGTCCAAGGGACTCTCAAGAGTCTTCTCCAACACCACAGTTCAAAAGGATCAATTCTTCGGTGCTCAGCCTTCTTCACAGTCCAACTCACACATCCATACATGACCACAGGAAAAACCATAGCCTTGACTAGATGAACCTTTGTTGGCAAAGTAATGTCTCTGCTTTTGAATATGCTATCTAGTTTGGTCATAACTTTCCTTTCAAGGAGTAAGCGTCTTTTAATTTCATGGCTACAATCACCATCTGCAGTGATTTTGGAGCCCCCAAAAATAAAGTTTGCCACTGTTTCCACTGTTTCCCCATCTATTTCCCATGAAGTGGTGGGACCGGATGCCATGATCTTCATTTTCTGAATGTTGAGCTTTAAGCCAACTTTTTCACTCTCCACTTTCACTTTCATCAAGAGGCTTTTCA
>NW_011494919.1:1529773-1561290 GCF_000754665.1 Bison bison bison | reverse complement strand
ACTTTTTCACTCTCCACTTTCACTTTCATCAAGAGGCTTTTCTGTTCCTCTTTACTTTCTGCCATAAGGGTGGTGTCATCTGCATATCTGAGGTTATTGATATTTCTCCCGGCAATCTTGATTCCAGCTTGTGTTTCTTCCAGTCCAGCGTTTCTCATGATGTACTCTGCATATAAGTTAAATAAACCGGGTGACAATATACAGCCTTGATGTACTCCTTTTCCTATTTGGAACCAGTCTGTTGTTCCATGTCCAGTTCTAACTGTTGCTTCCTGACCTGCATACAAATTTCTCAAGAGGCAGGTCAGGTGGTCTGGTATTCCCATCTCTTTCAGAATTTTCCACAGTTTCTTGTGATCCACACAGTCAAAGGCTTTGGCATAGTCAATAAAGCAGAAATAGATGTTTTTATGGAACTCTCTTGCTTTTTCCATGATCCAGCAGATGTTGGCAATTTGACCTCTGGTTCCTCTGCCTTTTCTAAAACCAGCTTGAACATCTGGGTGTTCATGGTTCACATATCGCTGAAGCCTGGCTTGGAGAATTTTGAGCATTACTTTACTAGCGTGTGAGATGAGTGCAATTGTGCAGTAGTTTGAGCATTCTTTGGCATTGCCTTTCTTTGGGATTGGAATGAAAACTGACCTTTCCAGTCCTGTGGCCACTGCTGAGTTTTCCAAATTTGCTGGCATATTGAGTGCAGCACTTTCACGGCATCATCTTTCAGGATTTGGAATAGCTCAACTGGAATTCCATCACCTCCACTAGCTTTGTTCATAGTGATGCTTTCTAAGGCCCACTTGACTTCCCATTCCAGGATGTCTGGCTCTAGATCAGTGATCACACCATCGTGATTATCTGGGTCATGTATGGATGTGAGAGTTGGACTGTGAAGAAGGCTGAGCGCCGAAGAATTGATGCTTTTAAACTGTGGTGTTGGAGAAGACTCTTGAGAGTCCTTTGCACTGCAAGGAGATCCAACCAGTCCATTCTGAAGGAGATCAGCACTGGGATTTCTTTGGAAGGAATGATGCTAAAGCTGAAACTCCAGTACTTTGGCCACCTCATGCGAAGAGTTGACTCATTGGAAAAGACTCTGATGCTGGGAGGGATGGGGGGCAGGAGGAGAAAGGGACGACAGAGGATGAGATGGCTGGATGGCATCACTGACTCGATGGATGTGAGTCTGAGTGAACTCCGGGAGTTGGTGATGGACAGGGAGGCCTGGAGTGCTGCGATTCATGGGATCTCAAAGAGTCGGACACGACTGATCGACTGATCTGATCTGATCTGTGTATTCTTGCCATCTCTTCTTAAGCACATGGTATCCTATTCTTATAGGCATTCAATTAGATAGTCTATGTGCATAGACTATGTTTATAAATATGTATGTATTTGTATTTATGTGTGAGTGTGTTTATGAGCAATGTACATGGACATGTGAATATTGAGAACAATAGGAAACAATGAATAATGGTTTGCTGCACTTGATCATCTGGGAAGGAAAATATGTGAGTGGGCATACTAAGGGAATGGGAATTGGAGAAGTCAGCAAATTAAAAAGAAAAATCTGTGACATTAAAAAATAGAACCCAACATTATGCCACCTCCTTATTTATGACATATGTATGTGTGTGTATCTCTGTGTAGATGTGCATAAGTTGGAAAGCATAAAACTGACATTTGTATATTAACTAGTGATTTCTGGTAAGTTCATGAAATAAGTAACATTTCAGTTGCAATAAAAGCTTTGCAGGGAATTCCCTGGCTATCCAGTGATTAAGAATCCACTTCTACTGCAGAGGACATGGGTTCAATCCCTGGTTGGGGAACTAATATCCTGCAGGTGACATGCCCAAAAATAAAAAAGAGCTTTGCAGAGATGTATACAATGTAAATATGATTTAGTAAAATCAGCTCAAAGAAGAATAGAATATCTGCTTGTGTATGTTTGTAAAGTTTAGGAGAATGCTGTAGACAGTTAGGTCTCAGCCAATTTGCTTTTCCTTCTCTGGAAGGGAAGCTGGTTAGGTAGCCTTCCAGACCTTTAACACTCATTCATATACATATATATAAATGAATATAACAACAGAAATATGTGGTATTTTAACTTGAATACCATCAAATTGTATCCTGTTTTACTTATCATTTTTTCAATTTTTTTAAACTCATATGTTTGAGTCCATAATATGTCCTGATACTTTAGTTTTACCATTACATAGTACTCTACATTATACTATGATTATGTAGTCAGCATGTGTTACAGAATCCTGGACATTAATTTCTAATTTTCATCATTAAAAATAAATGCTTTATTAAGCATGTTTGTGCATGCTTCTTTGGTCTTAAGTGTCACTGTTTCTTTAGATGAGATATAGTTAAGTAGAATTTCTGGCTGTTAGAGTATAGACTAGAAAACTTAATAAACAGCCAGATCCTCCCCAACAAGAGGGACTCTAACAAGGTAGGAGATCATCTTCCCAATACCTTGGCCAGCAGTTGATATTGCCCATCTTTAAAATGTCTTCTATTTGGGTGGATGAAAATAATATTTTTAATTTCATAGATAAGTGCTAAGGTAATCAACTTTCATATGATTTTTGCTATTTGCCTTTTTCCTGTGACTTAGGTATTCATATCTTTTGTCCATTTGCTTTTTTCCATTGGGTTATTTGTCTTCTTCAACTTTTCTGAATAATACACATTTGTCTACTAAACATATTGAAATTATTTTCCCAGTCAGCAGTGTTTCTTCTAAGAACTTTCTAACAATTTTCTGAAATCTGAATGTTACATGGAGTGTTATAGGTGGTCAGTATCTATGAAAAATAAGAAAGGTAAAAAATCCTATAATGTTTAGTGTGGTAAACAGGAAGACACAATGCTATACTTTGAGAATTTCATAAAAGAGGATATTTAAATTGTCTCCAGAATTATTAATTGACTATTCCAAATAAATAAGATAGTTGAGAAGAAACTACTAATTCATGTGCATAAATGTGTTAGCTTTGTTTTAGGAGCTGGAAGTAGGTATTGCTAGCAATTAGAAACAACAGAAAACAACTGAGTGAAATATTTTTCTGTGCTACTCCCAACAAAACCCTGTTGAGATGTACAAACTAAATGCTTGCAAGACTCACAACCTCAAGTTGAAAGCTCAGGAGTGACTTAACTTCACAGGTGATATTTTAACTGAATCTTAAAAGATGGTAACATTTAAACGAAAAGATAAGTTCAAAGGCTGAAAGGTACGGGGTAACTTTAGAGACTATGAGTAATACAGTTTAGCTAGAGTGTATAGTGTTTAAAGTAGAGTGCTGGGCAATGTTGAGATTCTGTTGTAAACTCACACGAAATGCTTTAGTTTGTACTCATTAGGAAATGAGAGGAGCTTTCAAAGGCTTTGGAACAGAGAAGCAATATGGTCAAAACTGTGCTTTAGGAATATGAATCTAAGAGCCTGGGGAGAAGGATGAGGGCTGGGAGATTTGGAGGGGAAGTTAGCAAGGCAGCTCTTTCATATATCCAAGGAAGAGATAATGGAAGCCCATTCTAGGGGGATAGAATTTCCTATGCAGGGGAGAAGTTAAAATGCAAAAGACTCAGTTAAAGTAGAAGAAATAGCCTGTGAAAAATTTTAAACCTCTAGCTGATCGCATTTCTGAAGCATCACTTCAAACATCTTCAGCCTGAAAAAAGCGGGGAAAATATGGTCTTATCGATATATCTCTTTTTTATTGTTTAGTTATTACATTTAAAAATATTTACTTTCATAATGTAGGATTTTCTCTTTTGTTAAATGAAATGGTCAAATTTTTATTTTGTCTCTAAGGATAGAGGATGAGATGGTTAGATAGCATCACCGACTCAATGGACATGAGTTTGAGCAAACTCCATGAGATAGTGAAGGACAGGGAAGCCTGGCGTGCCTCAGTCCATGGGATCACAAAGAGTCAGACACAACTTAGTGACTGAACAACACCACCACCACCACAACTAGAGATATTAATTATTAGTCTTACAATATCTCCTTTCTTTTCTTGTTTTTATTGAAGGATAATTGCTTTACAGAATTTTGTTGTTTTCTGTCAAACTTCAACCTGAATCAGCCATAGCTATACATATATCCCCTCCCTTTTGAAACCCCCTCCCATCTCCCTCCCCATCCCACTTATCCAGGTTGATACAGAGCCCCGGTTTGAGTTTCTTAGCCATACAGAAAATTCCCATTGGCTATCTATTTTACATACGGCAGTGTAAGTTTCCATGTTACTCTTTCCATGCATCTCACCCTATTCTACCCCCTCCCCATGTCCACAAGTCTATTTTCCATGTCTGTTTCTCAATTGCTGCCTTGTAGGTAAATTTTTCAGTACCATTTTTCTAGATTCTGTATGTATGTGTTAGAATATATTTATCTTTCTCTTTCTGACTTATTTCACTCTGAATGATAGGTTCTAGGTTCACCCACCTCATTAGAACTGACTCAAAGGTGTTCCTTTTTATGGCTGAGTAATAGTCCATTGTGTATATGTACCACCACTTCTTTATCTGTTCATTTGTCGATGGACATCTAGGCTGCTTCCATGTTCTACCTATTGTAAATAGTGCTGCAAAGAACAATGGGATAATGTGTCTTTTTCAATTTTGATTTCCTCAGGGTGTATGCCTAGGAGTGGGATTGCTGGGTCATATGGTGGTTTTATTCCTAGTTTTTTAAGGAATCTCCATACCGTCTTCCATAGTGGCTGAATCAATTTACATCCCCACCAACAGTGCAAGAGTGTTCCCTTTTTTCCACACCCTCTCCAGCATTTATTTTTTGTAGACTTTTTGATGATGGTGATTCTGACCAGTGTGAGGTAATATCTCATTGTAGTTTTGATTTACATTTCTCTAATAATGAGTGATGTTTAGCATCTTTTCATGTGCTCATTACCCATCTGTATGTCTTTGGAGAAATGTCTGTTTAGGTCTTTTTCTTACTTTTTGATTGGCTTGTTTGTTTTTCTGGTATTGAGTTGTATGAGCTGCTTGCATATTTTGTAAATTAATCCTTTGGTAGTTGTTTCATGTGCTATTATTTTCTCCCATTCTGAGGGTTGTCTTTTCACTTTGCTTATAGTTTTCTTTGCTGTGCAAAAGCTTTTAAGTTTAATCAGGTCCCATTCCTTTACTTTTGTTTTTGTTTCCATTACTCTAGGAAGTGGGTCATAGAGGATGTTATTTTGATTTATGTCATCGAGTGTTCTGCCTCTGTTTTCCTCTAAGAGTTTTATAGTTTCTGGTATTACATTTAGGTCTTTAAACCATTTTGAATTTATCTTTGTGTGTGGTGTTAGGAAGTGCTCTAATTTCATTCTTTTTCATATAGCTGTCCAGTTTTCCCAGTACCATTTATTGAAGAGACTGTCTTTGCTCCATTGTATATTCTTGCCTTCTTTGTCAAACATAAGGGAAAATTCTTGAGAGTACCTTGGACCGCAATGAGATCCAACCAGTCAATCCTAAAGGAAATCAGTCCTGAATATTCATTGGAAGGACTGATGCTGAAGCTAAAACTCCAGTATTTTGACCACCTGATGCAAAGAACCGACTCATTGGAAAAGACCCTGTAAAAGATTGAAGGAAGGAGAAGGGGACCACAGAGGATGAGATGGTTGGATGGCATCACTGATGGAATGGACATGAGCTTGAATAGGCTCTGGGAGTTGGTGATGGACAGGGAGGCTTGGTGTGTTGCAGTATAGGGTGTCGCAAAGAGTCAGACATGACTAAGTGACTGAACTGAACGGAACTGATAGGTGCATGGGTTTATTTCTGGGCTTTCTATCCTGTTTCATTGGTCTATGTTTCTGTTTTTGTGCTAGTACCGTACTGTCTTAATGACTGTAGCTTTGTAGTAAATATAATCTGAAGTCAGGAAGGTTGATTCCTCCAGCTCCATTCTTCTTTCTCAAAACTGCTTTGGCTATTCAGGGTCTTTTGTGTTTCCATATGAATTGTGAAATTTTTTGTTATAGTTCTGTGAAAAATGTCATTGGTAATTTGATAGAGAGTGCACTGAATCTGTAGATTGCATTTGGTAGTATAGTCATTTTCACAATATTGATTCTTCCTACCCAGGAACATGGAATATCTCTCCATTTTATGTCATCTTTGATTTCTTTCATTAGTGTCTTATAACTTTCTGTGTACCATTCTTTTGTCTCCTTAGGTAAGTTTATTCCTAGATATTTAATTATTTTTGTTGCAGTGGTGAATGGGATTGATTCCTTAATTTCTCTTTCTGATTTTTTGTTGTGAGTATACAGAAATGCAAGTGATTTCTGTGTATTTATTTTGTACCCTGAAGCTTTGCTAAATTCACTGATTAGCTCTAGTAATTTTCTGATATGATCTTTAGAGTTTTCTATGTACAGCATCATGTCATCTGCAAACAGTGAGAGCTTTACTTCTTCTATTCCAATCTGGATTCCTTTAATTTCTTTTTCTTCTCTGATTGCTGTAGCTAGGACTTCCAGAACTATGTTGAATAATAGTGGTGAAAATGGACACCCTTGTCTTGTTCCTGATCTTAGGGTAATGCTTTCAGTTTTTCACCATTGAGAATAATGTTTGCTGTAGGCTTATCATATATGGCCTTTACTATGTTGAGGTAGGTTCCTTCTATGCCCATTTTTTGAAAAGTTTTAATCATAAATGGGTGCTGAATTTTGTCAAAGGCTTTTTCTGCATCTATTGAGATTATAATATGGTTTGTATCTTTCAATTTGTTAATATGGTGTATCACATTGATTTGCATATATTGAAGAATCCTTGCATCCCTGGAATAAACCCAACTTGATCATGGTGTATGAGCTTTTGGATGTGTTCCTGAATTCTGTTTGCTAAAATTCTGTTGAGGATTTTTGCATCTATGTTCATCAGTGATATTGGCTTGTATTTTTCTTTTTTTGTGTTGTCTTTGCCTGATTTTGGTATCAGGGTGATGGTGGACTCATAGAATGAGTTTTGAAATGTTCCTTTCTCTGCAATTTTTGGAAAGAGTTTTAGAAGGATAGGCATTAGCTCTTCTCTAAATGTTTGATAGAATTTTCCTATGAAGCCATCTGGTCCTGGGCTTTTGTTTTTTGGGAGATTTTTGATCACAGCTTCAATTTCAGTGCTTATAACTGGGTTGTTCCTAATTTCTATTTCTTCCAGGCTCAGTCTTGGAAGATTGAACTTTTCTAAGAATCTGACCATTTCTTCCAAGTTATCCATTTTATCGGAGAAGGCAATGGCACCCCACTCCAGTACTCTTGCCTGGAAAATCCCATGAACGGAGGAGCCTGGTGGGCTGCAGTCCATGGGGTCGCTAAGAGTGGAACACGACTGAATGACTTCACTTTCAATTTTCATTTTCATGCATTGGAGAAGGAAATGGCAACCCACTCCAGTGTTCTTGCCTGGAGACCCCAGGGACGGGGGAACCTGGTGGGCTGCCGTCTATGGGGTGGCACAGAGTCGGACACGACTGAAGCGACTTAGCAGCATCCATTTTATTGTCATATGTTCATAATAGTCTCTTATAATCCTTTGTATTTCTGCTTGTCTGTTGTAACCTCTCCTTTTTCATTTCTAATTTTGTTGATTTGATTCTTCCTTCTTTTTTTCTTGATGAGTCTGGCCAAAGGTTTGTCAATTGTCTTCTCAAAGAACCAGCTTTTAGTTTTATTAATCTTTACCATTGTTTCTTTCATTTCTTTTTCATTTATTTCTGCTCTAATCTTTATGATTTCTTTCCTTCTACTAATTTTGGGTATTTTTGTTCTTCTTTTTCCAGTTGTTTTAGGTGTAAAGTTAGGTTGTCTATTCTATGTTTTCCTTGTTTCTTGAGGTAGGATTGTATTACTATAAACTTCCCTCTTAGAACTTCTTTTGCTGCATCCCATAGGTTTTGAGTTGTCATGTTTTTATTGTCATTTATTTCTGGAAATTTTTTCATTTCCCATTTGATTTATTCAGTAACCTGTTGGTTATTTAGAAATGTACTGTTTAATCTCCATGTATTTGTGTTTCTTACAGTTTTTTTTTTTTTTCTTGTAAATGATATCTAGTCTCATAGCATTGTGGTTGGAGTAGATGCTTGATATGATTTCAACTTTCTTAAATTTACTGAGGCTTGATTTTGACCCAAGATGTGATCTATACTGGAGATTGTTCCATGTGCGCTTGAGAAAAATATGTATTCTTTTGCATTTGGATAGAATGTCCTGAAGATATCGATGAGATACATCTCAAAATAATGTATCGTTTAAGACTTGTGTTTTCTTATTAGTTTTCTGTTTTGATGATCTGTCCATTGGTGTTAAAGTCTCTTACTATTATTGTGTTACTGTCAGTTTTTCCTTTTATGTCTGTTAGAGTTTGTCTTATGTATTGAGCTGCTTTTATGTTTGGTGCATAGGTATTTATAATTGCTATGTCTTCCTCTTGGATTGATCCCTTGATCATTATGTAGTGTCCTTCCTTATCTCTTGTAATCTTCTTTATTTTAAGGTCTTTTTTGTCTGATATAAGGATTGTTACTCCAGGTTTCTTTTACTTCCTATTTGCATGGAATATAGTTTTCCATCCTATTACTTTCTGTCTATATGTGTCTTTAGGTCTGAAGTGGGATTTCTTGCAGACAGCACGTATAATGTTTTTGTATCCATTCAGCTAGTCTGTGTCTCTTGGTTGGAGCATTTAATTCATTTACATTTAAAGTAATTATTGATATATATGTTCCTATTGCCATTTTCCTAATTGTTTGAGGTTGATTTTGTAGATTTTTTTACCTTCTCTTTTATTTCTTGACTATATAAGTCCCTTTAACATTTGTTGTGATCCACACAGTCAAAGGCTTTGGCATAGTCAATAAAGCAGAAATAGATGTTTTTTTGGAACTCTCTTGCTTTTTCAATGATCCAGTGGATGTTGGCAATTTGATCTCTGGCTCCTCTGCCTTTTCTAAAACCAGCTTGAACATCTGGAAGTTCACGGTTCACGTATTGCTGAAGCCTGGCTTGGAGAATTTTGAGCATTACTTTACTAGCGTGTGAGATGAGTGCAATTATGCGGTAGTTGGAGCATTCTTTGGCATTGCCTTTCTTTGGGATTGGAATGAAAACTGACCTTTTCCAGTCCTGTGGCCACTGCTGAGTTTTCCAAATTTGCTGACATATTGAGTGCAGCACTTTCACAGCATCATCTTTCAGGATTTGGAATAGCTCAACTGGAATTCCATCACCTCCACTAGCTTTGTTCGTAGTGATGCTTTCTAAGGCTCACTTGACTTCACATTCCAGGATGTCTGGCTCTAGGTGAGTGATCACACTATCATGATTTACTGTGTCATGAAGATCTTTTTTGTACAGTTCTTCTGTGTATTCTTGCCACCTCTTCTTAATATCTTCTGCTTCTGTTAGGTCCATACCATTTCTGTCCTTTATCGAGCCCATCTTTGCATGAAATGTTCCCTTGGTATCTCTAATTTTCTTGAAGAGATCTCTAGTCTTTCCCATTCTGTTGTTTTCCTCTATTTCCTTGCATTGATATCTGAGGAAGGCATTCTTATCTCTCCTTGCTATTTTTTGGAACTCTGCATTCAGATGCTTATATCTTTCCTTTTCTCCTTTGCTTTTCACTTCTGTTATTTTTGGGGGGCTCCAAAATCACTGCAGATGGTGACTGCAGCCATGAAATTAAAAGATGCTTACTCCTTGCAAGGAAAATTATGACCAAACTAGATAGCATACTAAAAAGCAGAGACATTACTTTGCTAACAAAGGTCTGTCTAGTCAAGGCTATGGTTTTTCCAGTGGTCATGTATGGATGTGAGAGTTGGACTGTGAAGAAGGCTGAGCGCCAAAGAATTGATGCTTTTGAACTACGGTGTTGGAGAAGACTCTTGAGAGCCCCTTGGACTGCAAGGAGATCTAACCAGCCCTTCCCAAAGGAGATCAGTCCTTGGGTGTTCATTGGAAGGACTGATGCTGAAGCTGAAATTCCAATACTTTGGCCACCTCATGCGAAGAGTTGACTCATTGGAAAAGACTCTGATGCTGGGAGGGATTGGGGGCAGGATGAGAAGGGGATGACAGAGGATGAGATGGCTGGATGGCATCACCGCCTTAATGGACATGGGTTTGAGCGAACTCCGGGAGTTGGTGATGGACAGGGAAGTGTCCCTGTCCTGGTGTGCTGCAATTCATGGGGTCTCAAAGAGTCGGACATGACTGAACGACTGAACTGAACATTTGTTGTAAAGCTGGTTTGGTGGTTCTGAATTCTCTAACTTTTGCTTGTCCGAAAAGCTTTTTTTTATTTCCATCAATTTTAAATGAGATCCTTGCTGGGTATACTAATCTGGGTTGTAGATTTTTTCCCTTTCACTACTTTATATATATGTCTTGCCATTCCCTTGTGGCCTGAAGAGTTTCTGCTGAAAGGTCAGGTGTTAAGTGAATGGGGTTTCCCTTGTATGTTACTTTTTGCTTCTCCCTTGCTGCTTTTAATATTCTTTCTTTGTGTTTAGTCTTTGTTAGTTTGATTAGTATGTGTTTCTTCTTGGGTATATCCTGTATGGGACTCTTTTTGCTTCTTGGACTTGATTGACTATTTCCTTTTCCTTGTTGGGGAAATCCTCAGTAGTGAAATAGTACTGGCTGGCTGGCCTCTTCTGTCTGTGGCAGAGCCTGGCAATTTGTAGAACATTCAGCTGAATAACTCAAAAGAGTTTTAAATGTCACAAAACTCAGTGATCACAGAAGGAAAAATTACACTTTTTTTTCTCAAGAGATCATATTGAAAAACATAACTGAATCAATCTTTGTTTAGTATAACCAAGTTACCCACTGTTGAGAATTTTTTCCCATTTCCATCCTCTCAGCCTCAGGGTAGAAATCTCTTTCTCTCTCTTTTTTTTCCCTACAAATTCAAAGTTTGTTTAAAACCTTTCCTGATACCTCTGGCTCTTAGTGATTTTTCTTGGGATCCCATGAGAGTTATTGCTTATAACATTCTTTTGACACATAGTTTATATCCTATTGAAACATTGTTTATATTGTATTGAAGTTAGCTTTATGTATTTATCAAGTTGTTTCAGCTTTGGAAACCCTGCCTCTCTAATAAGATTATAAACTCCTTAGAGAAATTAGCAAAATACACTCTAGCTCTAGTTTTTATTGCCCTTATCAATAAAAAATTCCTTCATACAGTTAAAAGAGATAGAAATCTCTGCATTTAGAAATTTTTACAATATCACGGAGGCTTCACTGTTACTTGTGTATATTTTTCTGATGTCAAAAGATGAACAGAGCTTGTAAGTTATTTGTTTAAAGTCAGATTCTACATTTTCTCCTAAGACCTGCAGTTGGTAATTATTCTGTTATATCAGCATCCTGATGGCCTTCATCATATATTCAGTGTTCTCAGATGCTCCCCGCTGTCCTAATCCTCTAACCACTCCCAGATCATTCAATGTGGGGCTCTGGCTTCAGGGTCAAATCCATTATGCCTCTCTTCCCCAGTCACATCAGTGACCATCAGAAATTCAAGACTCTTGATTATCTAAAATCATTAATCCAACCTGTATATCTTGTAATCTAACCCTGCCCCTAATCACCCCTGCCTTCCCAAATCTATTATCTCTGAAATCAGCAATTCTCACATTATAGCATCATTTCCTACCATTGAAGTTCACTTACTCTTATATTTCTAGTCCAAAAAATTATTTTGTCTTACAGAAATATTCAATGTGTTTCCTCTCCTCTCCCATTTCTCCCTTATTTCTCTCCTTACCCAATCTACATTCTATGATCTAACACCTCCAAAGCATGTGAACACAATTTTAAGCATCTATGGATATTTGCAGAAGTAAAGGCATTCCAAGTTCAGGTTATTTGTTTAAACTACATGTTCCCCTGACACTCATACACTTTGAAAAATAACTCACTTGTTTTGAAATAGAACTATCTAGGATCAAACTATCTGAAACAGGGTCTCTACCATTAAACATGCAATCATATTGTAATAGCTACTGTCCTGAAACAAAACAAAATAAAACAAAAAACTTACTTGACTCCATGCTTTCTCTAGGCTCAGTAAATGTACTCACCTTTGCTATAAAACTTCATGGAAGATTCATGTATTTTCACAGTCTCTAGTTTCTTATTTTTTTTTTTCTATGCCCTATTCTCAAGTTGATCATTATGCTTTCTGCCATAGTTGTCCATAGAAACCATATTCACAAGTCACCAATGGTCTTTTTCTCATAAGATCCAATGGTTAATTTCCATCTTCATTAGATAGGACTATCAATCACTTTGAACATATCTGATCAATTCTTCTTTTAAAAAAAATTCATTTATATTTTGAGATAGCTCACTCTCCTGGGAGTCCTCCAACTTGTGTGAAAACTGAATCTCTTTCAACTTCTCTTTCTCTCCACCTGCAAATGTTGCTGTGCCCTTGGGATCAGTCTTCAGCCCTTCCCTCCATCTGTCCTCAACCCAAGTACATGCTGTTGACAACCATGTTTATACATCTTTCCTGACTTCACCTTTGATTTTTCAACTCATATAACTAATAGCCTATTGGGTAGCTCCTCTAGCATGAATAATAGTCACAAAAAGCCAAACATGTCCACAAGAGTCTTTTCTTTTTCTTTCCAAATCCATTCTTCTCTGTCTCTGTTTGGCCAGCTGCTTCAGCCAAAAAGTACCAGGAGTCACTCTCAAATCTGCTGTTCTTCATTGGTCATGTTTAATCCATCCTCAAGTCCTGCTTTCTCTACCATCAAAATATATACATCTTTCAGCTAGATCTCAGTCCTCATAGACCATCCTGAGCAAAGTCAGCACCATCTTCTCCCTGAACCACATGGAAAACCTTGTGAAACCAAAAGTCTTGTGAAATCCAGTGAACTGGATTCACTCCTTCCATCTTGCCTATCACTTTTTTTTAATGTCTTGCTCAGACTTCTCTCTGGCTAACAACCAGCATGATATTTTTAAAACTTGAGACAGACTGTGTTATCATTAAACTCTCCATTGACTTCAACACCCACTTACAACACAAACTCACCCTTTGGAAGAGTATATCTGAAATCTTATCATCTGGCCAGCCAGCCTCTGCTCTCTTCCACTTCATTATTCACTACTATACTATAAAGTATTTTCAGCTGCAGAAGCCTCCTTTTCTTCTCTTCCCAGGGGCTATTTTAATTACTGTTCTCTCTGGATGTGAAGCTCTTCCCTATCATCTTTCCACAACTGCCTCTTTACTTCAGAACTACTTTTTATAAAGTCTTTTTGACCACCTAGTTGAAGCTGTCCATCCTCTTTCCTTCCCAGCTCTCAGTCAAATATCCATTTTTATCTGAGTAACACTTATCAATACATAAAAGTAATCAAGTAATTATTTATTTGCAGTTTCCCCTGCCAGAAGTATCTTGGGAGAAAGTTCATCACTTTATTCCCAGCTCTTAGAATAATGCTCTACAGATAATAGGTGCTCAGTTTTGTAATTGTCATTGCAATCTGTAGCTAAACATGGACTAAAATGCACATATATGACTTTCGGTTCTGGGAACTTTCTAATGTGTCCTTATAAGTGGAAGGAAGGAAGGAAGGACAGAGATGAGGAGGAAGTGAAGGAGGGAAGGAAAGAGAAAGAGGGGAAATAATTGACTATCTTGGCCAATTTTCAGTATCCTCCTGTTCCTGACTCCAAGACAGCTCAGTTAGGAGAAAGTATTCCACAATCCTGAGTTGGTTTTCCTTTTCTCATTTGATCACATTGATGCTGCAGTATCAGTAATTTTCCATAAGAGACTAGGTTTTTATGAAGATTTCATATTTTTAAGTATTTGTCGCTTTGGTTTACAGTTTGGATTTTCTCTGTGAATACTGAACTAAATGATTTTAAATGGATCCCTACAAGTTTAATTAATGATTATGAATAGGACTGAAATGCAGAAGCTCCCTCTGGTGGTTTGATTTGTAGATATACAAAAGTAATAGTCCAGAATAGAGCTTCTCACAATAGACCAAGTGAAGAAATGTTCTGCTTCTCCCCAGCCTCCTTTTCCTCCTTTCTCTCCTCTTCCTTCTTTCCTTTTAATTTTAAATGTAAAAGGAGTTTGGGTGGCAACTTTATAGCTACAAAAAATCTGTATGGAGAAGCAAATTCTGGAAAATTAAAAAAGACATAGAGAATGCAACCATCCAACACCACACTTTCTGTGACTCCAAGTAAATAATTTAAAAAGGGCCTTGTTTTCTCTATGCTAACTATAGAGTAAACATATCTCTAGCCTTTGCAAAGTGGAGACTGTAGGTGTTTTCACCCTTCTTCAACTTTAATGATATTTTATTTGACTTTTCCTGGGAACTGGGCAGCTTGTACAAATGTAGAAATCTTATGGATAATATATTTAAGGGCAGTTCTTTGTAAAGCCTTGATAATATATAACTTGCTATAAATATTCCTTGTTGCAATACTAGAATATGCTGCTGCTGCTAAGTCGCTTCAGTCGTGTCCGACTCTGTGCAACCCCACAGGCAGCAGCCCACCAGGCTCCCCCGTCCCTGGGATTCTCCAGGCAAGAACACTGGAGTGGGTTGCCATTTCCTTCTCCAATGCATGAAAGTGAAAAGTGAAAGTGAAGTCACTCAGTCGTGTCCGACTCTATCGACCCCATGGACTGCAGCCCACCAGGCTCCTCTGTCCATGGATTTTCCAGGCAAAAGTACTGGAGTGGAGTGCCATTGCCTTCTGGTATCTTAAAAGTGATATGATAGTTATAACTTTTGTATCTTTTCCATAGCTGGCTTCTGGAATTATTTGTACCTTGAACTTCTAAGTAAAATGTGTATTATTCAGGTGATGTTGTTTCCATAGTTTTAAGGTGTGATGGTCCATAATCATGTGTTTTTTTAATTTCCATTAATACAAATTTAGCAAAAGCTCTTATAATAATATGCTATCACCATGCAGTAATTATAATCATCATGAAGTTAGTTTTTTTCATCAAATGTAACTTTGGCTGGGAAAATATCCAGCTAACAAATGGAAATTATAAGGAAAATACAATGTGTTTTATAATTCAGGTTCAACTTCTCTGAAATTTACTTTTGATTGGAAAAGACTCTGATGCTGGGAAGGATTGGGGGCAGGAAGAAAAGGGGACAACAGAGGATGACATGGCTGGATGGCATCTCTGACTCAATGGACATAAGTTTGGGTAAACTCCAGGAGTTGGTGATGGACAAGGAGGCCTGGTGTGCTGCAGTTCACGGGGTTGCAAAGAGTCAGACACGACTGAGCGACTGAACTGAACTAAACTGATATTGTTAATATTGTTTGATGTTGTTTAAAGATTTATTAATATTCATCCAGCATAATTTTATACTTTCATTTAAGTAAGTATTGCATTATTTTGAAAAATATAACAGAATCATGTTTTGGATAGAACAATCTGATTTAAAGGTTGAATTCATAAATTATACTGTGATGTATGGGAATACTATGATATGTATCTATAAAATGAGAAGATATATACACCTCTTCAGGCAAAATACAATCAAATAGGAAGGAAATTAATATATTTGATAATTTAAAGAAAAATTAAACAGGCATTCTTATTGTTTTAGGCTTCCCTGGTAGCTCAGACGATAAAGGATCTGCTTGCAATGTATGAGATCTGGGTTTGATCCCTGGGTTGGGAATATTCCTTGTAGAAGGGAATAGCTAGCCTCTCCAGTATTCCTGCCTGGAGAACTCCATGGGCAGAGGAGCCTGGCAGGCTACAGTCTATCGGGTCACAACGAGTCAGACATGACTGAGCATCTAATATGTATTATGTTTTAACCTCTACATATCTGCTTTCTCTTTTTATTAATTGCATGTAACTGCATTCATTTAATTTCATGTATCCCAAAGAAAGGCAATGCCAGAGAATGTTCAAACTATCACACAATTGCACTCATCTCACACAATAGCAAAGTAATGCTCAAAATTCTCCAAGCCAGGCTTCAACAGTACGTGAACTGAGAACTTCCAGATGTTCAAGCTGGATTTAGAAAAGGCAGGGGAACCAGAGATCAAATTGCCATTATCCGTTGGATCATGGAAAAAGCAAGAGAGTTCCAGAAAAACATTCACTTCTGCTTTATAGACTACACCAAAGCCTTTGACTGTGTGGATCACAACAAACTGTGGAAAATTCTTCAAGATATGGGAATACCAGACCACCTTACCTGTCTCCTGAGAAATACGTATGCAAGTCAAGAAGCAACGGTTAGAATTGGACCTGGAACAATGGACTTGTTCCAAATTGGGAAAGGAGTACATCAAAGCTGTATACTGTCACTCTGTTTATTTAACTTATATGCAAATGCAAAGTGCATCATGCAAAACACTGGACTGGATGAATCACAAGCTGGAATCAAGATTGCCAGGAGAAATATCAGTAACCTCAGATATGCAGATGATACCACCCTTATGGCAGAAATGAAGAGATACTAAAGAGCCTCTTGATGAAAGTGAAAGAGGAGAGTGAAAAAGCTGGCTTAAGACTCAGCATTCAAAAAATGAAGATCATGGCATCAGCCCCATCACTTCATGGCCAATAGATGGGGAAACAATGGAAACAGTGTCAGACTTTATTTTCTTGGGCTCCAAAACCACTGCAGATGGTGACATTGCAGCCATGAAATTAAAAGACTCTTCCTCCTTGAAATAAAAGCTATGACCAACCTAGACAGCATATTAAAAAACAGAGACATTATTTTGCCAACAAAGGTCCATCTGGTCAAAGCTATGGTTTTTCCAGTAGTCATGTATGGATGTGAGAGTTGGACCATAAACAAAGCTGAGTGCTGAAGAATTGATGCTTTTGAACTGTAATGTTGGAGAAGACTCTTGAGAGTCCCTTGGACAGAAGGAGATCAAACCAGTCAATCCTAAAGGAAATCAGTCCTGCATATTCATTAGAAGGGCTCATGCTGAAGCTGAAGCTCCAATACTTTGGCCACCTGATCTGAAGAATTGACTCATTAGAAAAACTCTGATGCTGGGGAGGAGGAGAAGGGGCTGACAGAGGATGAGATGGTTGGATGGCATCACTGACTCAGTGGACATAAGTTTGAGTAAACTCCGGGAATTGATGATGGACAGGGACAACGAGGCCTAGTTGCTGCAGTCCATGGGGTTGCAAAGAGTCAGACACAACTGAGCACCTGAACTGAACTGAATTACATGTATCAAAGCAGAATTAAACTGCAATAAAATATTTATGATATTAACAGCAGTTAATAAAATCTTGAAAAGATATGTTATTTAGTGAATTTGTCATTGTATTAGTCTGGGTCCTCCAGAGAAACAGAACTTACATATAAGATGAATATGCTAAGAAGGTATTTATTTTGAGGAACTTATTGGCTCTCGTGATTATGGAAGCTGAGAAGTTCCACAGTTTACTTTCTGCAAGCTGGAGACTCAAAACACTGGTGGTATGATTCAGTCTGAGTCCAAAGGCCTGAGAACGAGGGGAACACACAGTGTGAATCCCAGTCTGAGAGCTGGAGGAGATGAGATCACTTGTCCCAGTTCAAGCAGTGAGGCTGGGGTGTGCTGGGGTAGGGGACAGCTCCTCCTTCCTTTTCTATTCAGACCCTCAGGAATTGGATGATGCCTTTCCTTGTTAAGGGAATGCAATCTACTTTACTGAGTCCACTGATTCAAATGCTGATCTGATCTGTAAATACCTTCAGGGTCATAGCCAGAAACAATGTTGACATATAAAATTAACCATCACAGGCATTCAACATGCAGTTATAAGATCATCCATGATTAACACCAGTGTTGGTCATTGCCTCCCAGGTGAAAAGCACTGAAGAAAGTGACATTAAATGTTTGGTAACTTACAAAAAGTATTTACAATGCCAAAAGTTACAAGTATTTACTAAAATACTTTCATATGTTGTTTTAAAAATAAATGTGGATTAGAAAGGTTTTGATGTGAAACATGGGTTTCAAGGGCAACTACAGATCAATATCAACAGAAAAGCTTTTTTATATTGCAAACAAATGTAACTTTTTAAGAAAATATTGACGATTCAGGATTCATAAATCTGAGAACATATACTATATGTCAAGTGTGACAGTTATAAGGAAATCTGCTTTTCTAACTGTTGACCAGATATTTGATCAGACCAGATTATTTCATTGTGATAGTTTGTAGATCAGGAAGTTACTGACTATTCTTTTCACGACATTATCTGGACTTCTGTAGAAGAGAGGAAAATCTTACATTACTGTCTCATAAAATTGGAATTTAGGGGTTGTGTATCATAGGAAGAGTTCTTTTCATAAATCAGTTATTCTGGTTTTCTTCCTAAACCTGGGTGAGAAATCAAGTTGTCAAATATCCTTGTAGTTCCTCCTTTTCCCCACCTCTATTCATTCCTAGGAATCTTAAAGGGAAGTAACTTTATGTTTCCTCTCACCCACTTCCACATACATAGGAAAAATGGGATCCTCTTATCTATTAATATATCTAGATTATTTTCTTTTTTTTTAAATTTTGTACCATGAATTTTATTTTTTTTTAATTATTTTAAATTTTATTTTATTTTTAAACTTTACAAATTGTGTTAGTTTTGCCAAATATCAAAATGAATCCACCACAGGTATACATGTGTTCCCCATCCTGAACCCTCCTCCCTCCTCCTTCCCCATACCATCCCTCTGGGTCGTCCCAGTGCACTAGCCCCAAGCATCCAGTATCGTACATCGAACCTGGACTGGCAACTCGTTTCATACATGATATTATACAAGTTTCAATGCCTTTCTCCCAAATCTTCCCACCCTCTCCCTCTGCAACCAAATTATTTTACTTCTGTAGGATGGTTAAGAACTAGATTTTACATAATGTGACTCCTGTACAATACGTATAAAGATAAATAGTAAGCTCGCTAATGACAAAGAAGAGGCCATTGGTTCTGTAATCAACATTCTCCCACTAACTAGATTCAGTCTTAGCAAGTTATTGTCCTGATTTGAGCTTCAATTTTCTCATCTGCTGGTTAAGGTTCAGTTCAGTCGCTCAGTCGTGTCTGACTCTTTGCAACCCCATGAATTGCAGCACACCAAGCCTCCCTGTCCATCACCATCTCCTGGAGTTCATTCAGACTCACGTCCATCGAGTCAGTGATGCCATCCAGCCATCTCATCCTCTGTCGTCCCCTTCTCCTCCTGCCCCCCCCTTCTCCTCCTGCCCCCAATCCATCCCAGCATCAGAGTCTTTTCCAGTGAGTCAACTCTTCACACGAGGCGGCCAAAGTACTGGAGTTTTAGCTTTAGCATCATTCCTTCCAAAGAACACCCAAAACTGATCTTTAGAATGGACTGGTTGGATCTCCTTGCAGTCCAAGGGACTCTCAAGAGTCTTCTCCAACACCTCAGTTCAAAAGTTTCAATTCTTTGGCGATCAGCTTTCTTCACAGTCGAACTCTCACATCCATACATGACTACTGGAAAAACCATAGCCTTGACTAGAACTTTAAGAACTAACACCCAAAAGAGATGTCCTTTTCATTATAGGGGACTGGAATGCAAAAGTAGGAAGGCAAGAAACACCTGGAGTAACAGGCAAATTTGGCCTTGGAATACGGAATAAAGCAGGTCAAAGGCTAATAGAGTTTTGCCAAGAGAACACACTGGTCATAGCAAACACCCTCTTCCAACAACACAAGAGAAGACTCTATACGTGGACATCACCAGATGGTCAACACCGAAATCAGATTGACTATATTCATTGCAGCCCAAGATGGAGAAGCTCTATACAGTCAGCAAAAACAAGACCAGGAGCTGACTGTGGCTCAGACCATGAACTCCTTATTGCCAAATTCAGACTTAAATTGAAGAAAGTAGGGAAAACGACTAGACCATTCAGATATGACATAAATCAAATCCCTTATGATTATACAGTGAAAGTGAGAAATAGATTTAAGGGCCTAGATCTGATAGATAGAGTGCCTGATGAACTGTGGAATGAGGTTCATGACATTGTACAGGAGACAGGGATCAAGACCATCCCCATGGAAAAGAAATGCAAAAAAGCAAAATGGCTGTCTGAGGAGACCTTACAAATAGCTGTGAAAAGAAGAGAAGTGAAAAGCAAAGGAAAAAAGGAAAGATATTTCCATTTGAATGCAGAGTTCCAAAGAATAGCAAGGAGAGATAAGAAAGCCTTCTTCAGTGATCAATGCAAAGAAATAGAGGAAAACAACAAAATGGGAAAGACTAGAGATCTCTTCAAGAAAATTAGAGATACGAAGGGAACACTTCATGCAAAGATGGGCTCAATGAAGGACAGAAATTGTATGGACCTAACAAAAGCAGAAGATATTAAGAAGAGGTGGCAAGAATACACAGAAGAACTGTACAAAAAAGATTTTCATGACCAAGATAATCACGATGGTGTGATCACTCACCTAGAGCCAGACATCCTGGAATGTGAAGTCCAGTGGGCCTTAGAAAGCATCACTACAAACAAAGCTAGGTGATGGAATTCCAGTTGAGCTATTTCACATCCTGAAAGATGATGCTGTGAAAGTGCTACACTCAATATGCCAACAAATTTGGAAAACTCAGCAGTGGCTACAGGACTAGAAAATGTCAGTTTTCATTCCAATCCCAAAGAAAGGCAATGCCAAAGAATGCTCAAACTACTGCACAGTTGCACTCATCTCACATGCTAGTAAAGTAATGCTCAAAATTCTCCAAGTCAGGCTTTAGCAATACGTGAACCATGAACTCCCAGATGTTCAAGCTGGTTTTAGAAAAGGCAGAGGAACCAGAGATCAAATTGCCAACATCTGCTGGATCATGGAAAAAGCAAGAGAGTTCCATAAAAACATCTATTTCTGCTTTATTGACTATGCCAAAGCCTTTGACTGTGTGTATCACAAGAAACTGTGGAAAATTCTGAAAGAGATGGGAATACCAGACCACCTGATCTGCCTCTTGAGAAATTTGTATGCAGGTCAGGAAGCAACAGTTAGAACTGGAGATGGAACAACAGACTGGTTCCAAATAGGAAAAGGAGTTCGTCAAGGCTGTATATTGTCACCCTGCTTATTTAACTTATATGCAGAGTACATCATGAGAATTGCTTTGCTGGAGAAGCTCAAGCTGGAATCAAGATCGCCAGGAGAAATATCAATAACCTCAGATATGCAGATGACACTACCTTTATGGCAGAAAGTAAAGAGGAACTCAAAAGCCTCTTGATGAAAGTGAAAGAGGAGAGTGAAAAAGTGGCCTTAAAGCTCAACATTAAGAAAACGAAGATCATGGCATCTGGTCCCATCACTTCATGGGAAATAGATGGCTAAACAGTGGAAACAGTGTCCGACTTTATTTTTAGGGGCCCCAAAATCACTGCAGATGGTTAAGGTTAGATATCTTCTATGGGCTTCCCAGCTCTATTAGCCTAAATTTCTTGTTCCTCAGTTTCTCCCTCCCTCCTGTTCTTCCTTTTTACTTTCTCCTTTCACCTCCTTCCTTCCTTCTCCCCTACCTTTAACCCTTCCTTCTCCTCTTCTTCCTTTCCAGTTCCTCTTCTCTTCTCTTTTTTTGTTGGGGATGGGCAGGTAGCTATTATCTGAGTTCTTTTTCTCCGCCTTTGAAAGATTTTCTTTCTGACCATCTTTATATTCTATATACATTTTATAATTTTGTCAGTTTTCATGGCTTTATTGGCTCTATGCAGAGAATTCTAATCATTAACTTTCTCTTTATCTCTAGTATACTATTTAGAACCACTTTTTAGAATTATCCCAAATCAAAGTTCTAAATTAGAATTCACTTCCTGCTCTAAGGAACAATTAACTTATTCTACCATCTAGTTTCCACATATTGGTTATTGGATCTTCATTTACCCTTGTTGCCAGATTCAAAGTGGCTAACAGCTTTATTTCTGCTTCTTTTAAAAAATCTCTTATAGTGAATCAACCAGTAGCCAAATCCCATTCATTCTTCTCAAAAAAGAGTTTTCCCTTTCTCCTCTTCTCAGATTTCATGGGCTCCTATTAAGTTGATTCTAATATTTTCTTGCCTTACCTATGGGAAAGATCTTCTTGTCTGCCAAATCTTTCTAAGATGATGCTCTGATAATGCTGTCCCTTTGCTTGCTAATTGTGAATTCGTTATGATAGTCAGCAAAATTAAATCCAAACTTCATGAAATTTGCATGAAGTCCCCCTCTAAAATCCTTGTGATCTGGAAAAAAATATTTTTTCAGTTTTTCCTCATTGGAATAAAACCAAAACCATGGATTTCATTCCTGTCTTGAAGTTAGCTTCATCCTGATTTGTGGTAGCAGAATTTACCCTTAACACCAGCCACTACTTTGACAAACTATTTCTGAGAATCATAGGGAACTGGGCAAGGAAAAATTAATAAATTCACATTTGTTGTTAAAACCGGAAAAAATTGCCAATAGTACGTTTCCTTCAAATAGTTTAAAAGTAGCTTTTAATTTAATAGAGCGCAACGCACAACACATTTGACCCAAATCCACCCTGTTTCTTATTTTTATCTATTATTATTTTTGTTGTTGTTGTTCTCAAGCATGCTTGCAGAGTTACATATTATGTAATTATTTTAGTCAGTTCTCATTTAACACCAACCATCCTAGATATGGCTGAAGAAAAATATTTGGTCACCTGTTGGCTACCCAGTGATGTAGAATCCACCTTTGCATCACCCTCTGAAACAGATTACTTAATAAATACTCAGAGTATCTTCATGTTCATTGCTTTTCAATTTAAAGTATGCTAAACATTTTTGCTTTTTAATTTTATTATTAGTAAAAAACATTTTTAAAGATCATTGCAGAATGAATGGAGGCTCTCCTGATGGAAGTCAAATGAAAATGAACAATTTGTTTCTTACAAAGCTTTTTGAGTTTGTTAGTTAAAAGCTTTGATGTCGAGGGTGGGATGATTTAGGAGAATGGCATTGAAACATGTATGTTATCATATGTGAAAGGATCGCCAGTCCAGGTTCAATGCATGAGACAGGCTGCTGGGGGCTGGTGCACTGGGATGACCCAGAGGGATGGGATGGGAGGGAGGTGGGAGGAGGGGTTCAGGATGGGGAACACATGTACACCTGTGGCGGATCCATGTCAATGTATGGCAAAGCCACTACAATATTGTAAAGTAATTAGCCTCCAATTAAAATAAATAAATTTATATTTTTAAAAATCAGTTAAAAAAAAAAGCTTTGATGATTTGAATAAGACAGTGAACAGAGGGAGGCTATAAACAGACGTTTACCCTTTGGTATGTAATGCCATGATTACAGTGAGAAGGGAGGAAGTCAGCTAAGTGACAAGGAGTTGTTGAAGCGAATACTTGAGCAGAGTGGGAGAAGTGATAAGGGTTAGAAGCAACTAAAATGGTCATTTCAAGGTGAGATGGGAAAATGAAAATCTGTGGGAAACCAAAGATGAAACTCAAAGTAGGAGTATATAAGCATTAGGAGCAGAAACATTTTTTTTCCAAGACAGTTCAGATTGATTGCAGAGGAGAATGGTAGAGACCAGTGGGGAAAATGAGGAAATTGCAGTATAAGTCAAAGTTGAAAAATTGTCAAAGTAAGTGTGAACAGTTTTTTTTTTTCAAAAGCAAGAAGGTGCTAGTATTAAAATGGCCTACCCCAGTCGGCTTACTCAGGGGAGTTAAGGTGACACGCTAATGTGCTAGTAACAGATGGTTTTCCACTCCCTTTCAGTAAAGTGTGGAGTGGAACTCCCTGATAGCAAGTCAACACATATAAGGGCTCTGAAATTTATTTATATGTATTGGAATCTGCTTTATACACTTGTGACTTTGAAGTGTTGTGTTAGTTGCTCAGTCGTGTCCAACTCTTTGCAACCCCCATGGACTGTAGCCACTGGGCTCCTCTGTTCATGGGATTTTCCAGACAAGAACACTGGGATGGGCTGCAATTTCCTTCTCCAGGGGATCTTCCCGACTCAGGGATTGAACCCACTTCTCTTGTGTCTGCATTGTAGGCAGATTCTTTACCTGCTGAGCCATTGGGGAAGACTTTGGATGCAATTAAAATTGACTTACAGGTCTATGACTTGTATATTTTCTTTTATACTTGTAAAAAATTGCAAAGATGTCAGTACTCTTGCCTGGAAAATCCCATGGACGGAGGAGCCTGGTGGACTGCAGTCCATGGGGTCGCTAGGAGTTGGACACGACTGAGCAACTTCCCTCTCACTTTTCACTTTCATGTATTGGAGGAGGAAATGCCAATCCACTCCAGAATTCTTGCCTGGAGAATCCCAGGGATGGGGGAGCCTGGTGGGCTGCCGTCTATGGGGTCGCACAGAGTCAGACACGACTGAAGAGACTTAGCAGCAGCAGCAGCAGCAACGGGAATAAAAATCTTCTGAAGCTGATAGTTTCTTGTCTCCATCTGCCTTCCTAGGAAATATGTTCAATAGAGTTACGCCCTGGGGTCCAACATGAAAGGGACAGGGCAAAATACGATTTTCCTTAACTGATAACTGCAAAGTGGTATAATTTTCTAAAGTTTAAAGAATGAGAAAACTGTGATTTGTAGAAGTTTCATAACTTGTCTAGAGCTCTATGGCTTATCATATGGGATCATGATTGCAATCTGTTTACCTTTCACTCTTTTCTTTTGTGTCAAAATCTCTGTAGTGTCACCAAATGATGTTACTCTTGACATTTCCACCATCAACTTATACTGTCTTCCCTCGGTTCTTGTTACTAGGAGTTGTTGACAGTGAAGATACTTTCTGCCTTTAAAAATGGATATTTTAGCACCTTGTTAATATGTTTACACTCCACTATCACTGTTTTTCAGCTTCAGTGATGGAAAATTCACTCTGAGCTTTTTAATACCTTGACCTTACATATCCTTAACTTCTCGCTTTCAGTAATTTGTTAAGTACTGTTGAATTTTTTCAAAATAAACCTTATTTCTTTTATTGGGGTATAGTTGCTTTACAATGTTTTGTTAGTTTCTGCTGTACAATGAGGTGAATCATTATTTGTACACCCTATATATAGAATATTCTATATCCCCTTCTTCTTTGGTCTCCATCCCCACCCCACCCCGCCACATCCTACCCCTCTAGGTGACCACATAGCACTTAGCTGAGATCCCTGTGCTATATAGCAGCTTCCCACTAGCTATCTATTTTACACTTGGTAGTGTATATATGTCAATCCTAATCTCTCAATTTATTCTCTCCTTCCCAGCCCCTTGCCATGTCCACCCATCAATTGTTTTACACCTGTGTCTCTATTCCTGCCCTATAATTAGGTTTATCTGTACCATTTTTTTTCTATTTTTTTAGAGCAGTTTTAGTCTTATGTCAAAACTGAATACAAGGTGAAAAGATATCCCATGTAGCCCCTGCCTCCACATATGCAGAACCTCTCCCATTGTTAGAATCCTCTACCAGAGTGATAAATTTGCTACAACTGATGAACCTACATCGACATATCACTGTCTCCCCAAATCTATAGTTTTGAGTTCACTGGTGTTCTACATTTTATGGGTTTGGACAAATATTCACTGACATGTGGGCTTCCTTGGTGGCTCAGATGGTAAAGAATCTGCCTGCAATGTAGGAGACCTGAGTTTGATTCCTGGGTTTGGAAGATCCCCTGGAGGAGGGCATGGCAACCCACTCCACTATTCTTGCCTGGAGAATCCCCATGGATAGAGGAGCCTGGTGGGCTACAGTCCATGGGGTCGCAAAGAGTCAGACACGACTGAACTACTGAGCACACACCTGGTGGCATGTATCTCCCATTACGGTATCATACAGAGTAATTTTCACTGCCTTATAAATCCACCTGCCCCCTGCCCCCTGGCCCCTGCTGATTCCCACTTCTGGAAACCACTGATCTTTTTACTAACTCCGTAGTTTTGCCTTTTCCAGAACGCCATATAATTGGAATCATACAGTATATAGCATTTTCAATATAACTTCTTTCACTCAGTGATGGGCATTTAAGTTTTCTCTATGTCTTCACAGTTTGATAGCTCATTTCTTTTTCGCACTGGATAATGTTCTGCTGTCTGGATGGACCACAGTTTATTTATCCATTTGCCTACAGAAGGGCAACTTGGTTGCTTCCAAATTTTGGAAATCTCAATAAAGCTGCTATAAACATCTGCATGCGGGTTTTTGTGTGGATATAAGTTTTAATGTAAATTCCAAGGAATGTAATTACTGGATCATATGATAAAAGTGTAAGAAGCTGCCAAATTATTTTTCAAACTGGACTATACCCTTCTGCTTCCTCAACAGCCAAGAATGAGAGTTTCTGTTGCTCCACATCCCCGCTATCATTTGGTATTGTCAGTGTTCTGGATTTAAACCTGTTGATTTTTCTTCTCTTCTGTCTGTATATGATTCATGAATCCTTCTTGTTATGGATACTGTCATTACTGTCATTCAGAATAAAATTATCTTTCCTTCGAACTTTCAGTTCAGTTCAGTTGTTCAGTCATGTCTGACTCTTTGTGACCCCATGGATTGCAGCATGCCAGGCTTCCCTGTCCATCACTAATTCCCGGAGCTTACTCAAACTCATGTCCATCAAGTTGGTGATGCCATCCAACCATCTCATCCTCTGTCGTCCCCTTCTCCTCCTGCCTTTGATCTTTTCCAGCATTGGGGTCTTTTCCAATGAGTCAGTTCTTCCCATCAGGTGATCAGAGTATTGGAGTTTCAGCTTCAGCATCAGTCCTTCCAATGAATATTCAGGACTTATTTCCTTTAGGATGGAACTTTAGGAGCCTTCAAACTTTAGAATCTATTAACAGGTCACTCGCCTTTAATAGGTCTCTCTCTCTAGTCCAAATGTCAGATTCATTGCTAAGTATCAGCTCTAGCATTTTACTTTTCTTTTCAATAGCTATCAGAGGTTTTGTTTAATAAACGAAACTTAGGTTGTCATTTTAAACCTCCAAGCTATGACTCCAACCTACCCTTCAAACTTAATTTCCTTTTACTACAATCCTTCATATTTTCTCCTTTGCAGGCAAACCAAATTTTTATCCATTTTTGATGTCAGCCTGATGTTTCCTTGCACTTATCTCTATCAAGATTTTCCTTGCACCTTCCACCATTTTTCTTTGTTCAGAAACATTCTATATCTAATTATTATATATCTCCAAGCTACAATCTGTCCCTCCTGTTTACTTATTATATCTATTGCTTCTTTTCAGCACTTCTGCTGCTGACCTTGGGTCCCAGCCTTTCTCTAGTGTTCTACGGGAGGACCTTGGTCTCCATACCTGCAAACTGCTGTTATAAAGATTTTTCTTGTGTAGATCATTAAGCTACATTTTCATACCTTGGAACTTTGCCTGATTTCCATTTGCTAAAGTAAAATTTTTAGCTTGATATCCAAGACATATTATGGCATCTTGAAGAACTGATATATAATTGATCTATAACTTTATATTATTTTCGGGTATACAACATATGACTTGATATTAGTATATATTATGCAATGATTACCACAATAAGTCTGATTAACATCCATCACCACATATATGGCATTTTTATGTCTTCCCTCATTTCTAAGGTCTTACCTTACATTTTTGTGTCTTACCTCATCTTTTGGGTGTCACCTTTGTTCTCTGAAACATGTTGTTATACACCTCTTTGCTTTTATACTGTCTTCTGGAGCTTTCCCACTTTGTCCACCCGACCAACTTCTAGTTTTACCTTTTAATCTGTTATTTAGACATCACCTACTGAATCTCTTCCCTAAACACCCCAGAATTATTCTGTTCATTTTCTACATGTTATAGCTTTATTTCATTTTCTTTTTTATTGAAGTATAATTGACTTACAATGTCATATTAGTTTCAGGTGTACAATATAGTGTTTTCAGTATTTTTATAGACTGCACACCATGCAAAGTTAATATTATTGACTATGTTTCCTGTGCTCTACATCACAGCCCTTGACCTAATATGCAGTCACAGTCACATAGTAACAGGCAGTTTGTACCTCAGTATCCCTTTCATCTAATCTGCCCATCACTCCCAACTGCCTCCCCTGTGGCAACCACCAGTTTGTTCTCTATATCTCAGTCTGTTCCTCTTTTGTTATATTTGTTTGTTTTGTTTTTTATATGTCAGTATAAGTGAAAGAGTAGTATTTATCTCTTTTTATACCTTCCAGACCCTGGAGAAGGAAATGGCAACCCACTCCAGTATACTTGCCTGAAATCACATGGACAGAGGAGCCTGGTGGGGTATAGTCTATGGGGTCGCAAAGAGTCAGACATGATTAAGCGACTAACACACACACACACACCCTCCAGATCCATTCATGTTGTTGCAAATGGCAAGATTTCATTCTTTTTTTAAAATGGTTAGGTAATAGTCCATTGTATATGCAGTTGTTGTACACCTAGTTCTTGGACAACATAGGTTTGAATGTGTATGTCGATTTTATCCATGCATGTGAGGGCTTTTTTTTTTTTTTCTTTTGATAAATATGTACTTCAGCACCCCCATATCCACAATTTGTTGAATCCATGAATGTGGATACGCAGAGTGGACTTTAAAGTTACATGTGGATTTTTGACTGTATGGTTTGGTGCCCCTAACACCCATATTTTTGAAGGGTCACCTCTATATATTGTATCTTCTTTATCGTTTCATCTGTTGATGGATACTTATTTAGGTTGCTTTCATATCTTGGCTATTGTAAATATTTGAGTATTTAATTATTTTAATGCTTCTAATTCATGAACACAGAATAGTTTTCATTTATTTGTGTTGTCTGCAATTTCTTTCATCAGTGTCTGATAGTTTTCAGAATGCAAGTTGTTCATCATTTTGGTTAAATTTATTCCTAGGTGTTTTATTCTTTTTGATGTCATTGCAAATGGGATTGTTTTCTTGATTTCTCTTTCTGATAGTTCAGTATAAATGTATAGAAATGCAACAAATTTCTGTATATTTATTTTGTATCTGTGACATTACTGAATTCATTTATTTTGATAGCTTTTAGGTAGAGTCTTTAGAGTTTGCTGTGTATAATATCATGTTGTCTGCAAATAGTGAGAGTTTTACTTCTCTTCCAATTTGATGACTTTTTATTTATTCATTTTTGTTGTTGTTGTTGTCTGATTGCTGTCAGTAGGACTTCCAAAAAGCTTTCAGATTTTCACTGGTGAGTATGATGTTAGCTGTGTGTTTATCATAAATGGCTTTTATTATGTTGGGGTATGTTTCCTCTGTAGATGGTAAAGAATCTGCCTGCAACGTGGGAGGCCCAGGTTTGATCCCTGAGTCAGGAAGATACCCTGGAGAAGGGAATGGCAACATGCTCCAGTATTCTTACCTGGAGAATTCCATGGCCAAAGGAACCTGTTGGGCTATAGCCCATAGGGTTGCAGAGTTGGACACATCTGATACTGACTGACTATGCCTAACTAAATGTTTCCTCTATACCAACATTACTGAGAGTTTTTGTCACGAATGGATGTTGAATTTTGTCAAATGCTTTTTCTGTATCTATTGAGATGATCATGTGATTTTTATCCTTCCTTTGTTAATCTGGTATATCACATTAACTGATTTGTGGATACTGAATCATCCTGCATCTGTGCTGTGCTTAGTCATTCAGTAATGTCTGTCTCTTTGTGACCCCATGGGCTGTAGCCTGCCAGGCTCCTCTGTCCATGGGATTCTCCAGGCAAGAATACTGGAGTGGGTAGCCATTCCTTTCTCCAGGGGATCTTCCCAATGGATCGAACCCAGGTCTCCTACATTGCAGGTGGATTCTTTACCATCTGAGTCACCAGGGGAGCCCTGCATCCTTTCAGTAAATCCCACTTGATCATGACCTATGATCTTATTGTAGAGTTGAATGAAATCTGTTAATATTTTTTGAGGATTTTTGCCTCTGTGTTTATCAGGGATATTGGCCTGTTAATTTTCTTTTTTTGGTAATGTCTCTGTCTGGCTTTGATATCAGGATATTGCTGGTCTTGTAGAATGATATTGAATGTGTTCCATTATCTTCAGTTTTTCAGAATAATTTGAGAAGAATGGGTATTAGCTTTTCTTTAAATGTTTTGTAGAATTCCCCTATGAAGCTATCTGTTCTGAACTTTGGTGGAAAGTTTTTAATTGCTGATTTAATTTAGTTACTATTAATGGTTCTGTACAGATTTTTTGTTTCTTCCTGATTCAGTCTTGGAAGATTACATGTATCTAGGAATTTATCCATTTCTTGTACATTGTCCAAATTTTGGCTTATAATTGTAGTATTCTCTTACGATTATATATTTCTATGATATCAGTTGTACTTTCTTCATTTCTAGTTTTATTTATTTGGGCCATCTCCTTTTTTTATGAGTCTGGCTAAGGGTTTATCAATTTTATATAGATTTTTTTAAAACCCAGCTCTTAGTTTCATTGATCTTTTCTTTTTGTTCTCTATCTCATTTATTTCTACTCTGATCTTTATTATTTCCTTCCTTCTATTAACTTTAGACTTTGTTTTTTCTTCTTTTTCTAGTTCTTTTGAGTGTCATGTTAGATTGCTTATTTGAGATTTCCCTTATTTCCTGAGATAGGTCTGCCACACTATCCTGTCTCACTATCCTGTCTCACTATAGTCCTAATCCCTCTTAGGACTGCTTTTGCCACATCCTATAGACTTTGGAAAGTTGAGTCTTCGTTTTGATTAGTCTCAAGAAATTTTTAGATTTCTCTATTGACCTTTTTATTTTTTGTTGTTAGTAGCATATTATTGGAGAAGGCAGTGGCACCCCACTCCAGTACTCTTGCCTGCATAATCCCAGGGACGGGGGAGCCTGGCGGGCTGCCATCTATGGGGTCGCACAGAATCGGCCATGACTGAAGCGACTTAGCAGCAGCAGCAGCAGCATATTATTCAGTCTCCATGTGTTTGTGTTTTTTCAAGTTTTTTTTTTTTTCCTGTAATTGTTTTCTTGTTTCATTGTGGTCAGAGAAGATACTTGATATGATTTCAGTTTTCTCTAATTTATTGAGATTTATTTTGTGACCAAGCATGTGATATATCCTGGGGAATATTCCATGTGACCTTGAAAAGAATACGTATTCTGCTGTTTGGGGGTGGAATGTTCTATGGATATCTATTAAGTACATTTAGTCTAATCTGTCATTTAAGGCCAATTTTTGCCTACTGATTTTCTGTCCAGGTGGTATGTTGCCAGGAGCCAGCACTGGAGTCCCCACCCATAACAAGGTTATGTGGGAGAGTTCTGGTGGGCAAGGCGAGCCAGAACTCGAGGGGTGCCCCTCTGGGCCTGCCTGAGCGTCTACCCCAAAACCAGAGTCTGTCTGTTTTACTGCTTCATGACTTTTACCAACTCCTCTGACAGTCACGGCGGGGGGGCGGGGGT
>NW_011494919.1:1527531-1529673 GCF_000754665.1 Bison bison bison | reverse complement strand
GCTATCCCCTACCACCTTTTCTCTGAAGGAAATCAACTTAGGGCTCTGGTTAATTAGTCTCTTGGGCATAATAGGAGTGTTTCAATCCAAACCCCTCAGATAGCTTTCTAACTTGCCTGACAGGCTTATCCGGACTCCTATAGCTACGTGTATGATTGTTTACAGCCTCCCAACTGCGAGAGGCACGGGAAGCTTAAGATATTCAAATAGAATAGAGCCTCTCGGAGAGTTAGAAATTGTCAGAATAGAACTAGTAGAAGATTTCATTGTTGAGCCAATGCTTTCTGCCAAGTTTCCACATCCCCTGTATTGTATCCTTGGAAGTGTATTAATTAATATAGTTGGTATGTAAAAAAGTTAGTAGTGGCCTTGGTGTTAACAACTTTAGACCCTTAAGGTAATAAATTCTTTCCTTTGTTGTAAACCCACTGCACCTTTGTCCTATAGGAATGCAACTTTAACACCTTCGGAGGATGGCACCAAACTTTAAAATAATTACTCTTAGAGAAAATAAGTCTTATGGTTGACAAATCTTTGTCAGAGTCATAAAATGTTAACAGGCCTTCTGGCCAGAAGATGATGTAAATCACCTAAACCATTTGTATACGATAAATTTGCAGAAAAGAAAGCCTGGTCTCATTAAGGATCAAAGACTGCTGACTTTGCATGATTTCACACCCCCTATTATCCTCTATGTGCAACTTAGGGTATAAAAGCCCCTGTTGAAAATAAAGCTACGGGCCTTGTTCACTGAAGCTTGGTCTCCCCATGTCGTTCTTTCTCTCACCTTCTGGCTGAATTCCCATCTGGAGCGTGGAGGCTCGCCAAGCCTACTGATTTTGCCTGAGCTTCTAAGATCTGACCAGGGAGGCCTTAGTGTCTCCTCTCCTTTGGGAGAATGGGAGGACGCCTGTGGCCTATGTGGGTGGTATAAACTCCTTGTCTTGGAGTTTTATTGGTTTTCCACGTAAACCAAGTTATTTAGCCTCTTTTCTCCACTGAATTTTCTCACTGAGCTATCCCTATTTAACCACTCTTTATATCTTTATTTAACATTTAAATAAGCTATTGTTTCCTGATCGCTGACACTGTCCCCCCTTCAAATTCCCTGGATCCACCGGGGCTGGACCCTGGCAGTATGTATTTCTTTTTTGCTCTATTAGCCTTTGCCCTGCTTCATTCTGTACTCCAAGGCCGAATTTTCCTGTTTCTACAGCCATTTTGGGGATGGTCTTGATCCCTGCTTCCTGTACAATACCATCAACCTCTGTCCATAGTTCTTCAGGCACTCTATCTATCAGATCTAATCCCTTGAATCTATTTGTCACTTCCACTGTATAGTCATAAGGGATTTGATTTAGATCAAACCTGAATGGTCTAGTGGTTTTCCCTATTTTCTTCAATTTAAGTCTGAATTTGGCAATAAAAGGAGTTCATGATCTGAGCCACAGTCAGCTCCCTGTCTTGTTTTTGCTGACTTTATAGACTTCTCCATCTTTGGCTGCAAAGAATATAATCAATCTGATTTTGGTATTGACCATCTGGTGATGTCCATGTGTAGAGCCTTCTCTTGTGTTGTTGGAAGAGTCCGTTTGCTATTACCAGTGCGTTCTCTTGGCAAAACAGAAGAGTTATACAAAAAAGATCTTCATGACCCAAATAATCACGATAATATGATCACTCACCTAGAGCCAGACATCGTGGAATGTGAAGTCAAGTGGGCCTTAGGAAGCATCACTATGAACAAAGCTAGTGGAGGTGATAGAATTCCAGTTGAGCTCTTTCAAATCCTAAATGATGATGCTGTGAAAGTGCTGTAGTCAATATGCCAGCAAATTTGGAAAACAGCAGTGGCCACAGGACTCAAAAAGGTCGGTTTTCATTCCAATCCCAAAGAAAGGTAATGCCAAAGAATGCTCAAACTACCACACAATTGCACTCATCTCACATGCTAGCAAAGTAATGCTCAAAATTCTCCAAGCCAGGCTTCAAAGATATGTGAACTGTGAACTTCCATATGTTCAAGCTGGATTTAGAAAAGGCAGAGGAACCTGAGATCAAATTGCCAACATATGTTGGATCATCGAAAAAGCAAGAGAGTTCCAGAAAAACATCTATTTCTGCTTTCTTGACTATGCCAAA
>NW_011494919.1:1517488-1527431 GCF_000754665.1 Bison bison bison | reverse complement strand
TGCCACAGCCTTTGACTGTGTGGATCACAACAAACTGTGGAAAATTCTTCAAGAGATGGGAATACCAGACCACCTGACCTACCTCTTGAGAAATTTGTATGCAGGTCAGGAAGCAACAGTTAGAACTGGACATGGAACAACAGACTGGTTCCAAATAGGAAAAGCAGTATGTCAAGTCTGTATATCGTCACCCTGCTTATTTAACTTATATGCAGAGTACATCATGCAAAACGCTGGGCTGGATGAATCACAAGCTGGAATCAAGATTGCCAGGAGAAATCTCAATAACCTCAGATATGCAGATGACATCACCCTTGTGGCAGAAAGGGAAGAAATACTAAAGAGCCTCTTGATGAAAGTGAGAGGAGAGTGAAAAAGTTGGCTTAAAGCTCAACATTCAGAAAACGAAGATCATGGCATCTGGTCCCATCACTTCATGGCAAATAGATGGGGAAACAGTGGAAACAATGAGAGACTTTATATTTCTGGGCTCCAAAATCCCTGCAGATGGTGACACTGCAGCCATGAAATTAAGACACTTACTCCTTGGAAGGAAAGTTATGACCAACCTAGACAGCATATTAAAAAGCAGAGACATTACTTTGCAGACAAAGGTCCATCTTGTCAAAGCTATGTTTTTCCTGTAGTCATGTATGGATGTGAGAGTTGGACTATAAAGAAAGCTGAGCACTGAAGCTTTGATGCTTTTGAACTGTGGTGCTGGAGAAGACTCTTGAGAGTCCCTTGGACTGCAAGGAGATTCAACCAGTCCATCCTAAAGGAAATTAGCCCTGAATATTCATTGGAAGGACTGATACTGAAGGTGAAACTCCTTTGGTCAGCTGATGTGAAGAAGTGACTCATTTGAAAAGACCCTGCTGCTGGGAAAGATTGAAAGCAGGAGGAGAAGGGGACAAGAGAGGATGAGATGGCTGGATGGCATCACTGACTCAATGGACATGAGTTTGAGTAAACTCCAGGAGTTGGTGATGGACAGGGAGGCCTGGCATGCTGCAGACCATGGAATCAGAAAGAGCTGGACATGACTGAGTGACTGAACTGAACTGATGTATTTCAGAGTTTTGCTTACCATGAGGTGTGTGTGTGTGTGTGTGTATTCATGTATATTACATATAATATTTGTTTTACATTTTCAATTTCTTTGTTGAAATTCTCACTGTGTTCCTCTAGCCCTCTCGTGAGTTTGGTGTGCTTTTTTATGAATGTAACATCAATCATGCTATTAAATAAATTACTTATCTCCATTTTATGAGAGGTTTTTGTTGTTGTTCTGATGTTTTATCTTGTGCTTTCATTTGGAACATATTTCTCTGTCTTCTCATTTTGTTTGGCTTTTTTTTTGTTTGTCTCTATAATTTAGGTGAAATAATTACCTCTCCTGCTCTTGAAGGTAATGTCTTGTGTGGGAGTGTCCCTATGCTGACCATGTGTGCCCAGTGGCTTTGGCAGGAGGGGTGAGGCCAAACAAGCATGGGCAAGGGCTTTTTTCAGGGTTTTCTGAAGTTTTTGCATTGGCAGGGTGGGCTGGAACCTGTTAAGGCAAGGACTTGTTCTAAGGTACATGTGCATTTTGATGTACGGGAGGATTTTATTATTTCCTTCTAAATTGTCAGCTCTTTTAGATTAAATTTCTAATCTTTTATTTCCTACAACATCTAATACATGTTCTTTGCACATATTGAAACCAAATAATTATGGTTTAAATAAATGAGGTGAAGCATAACTACTTTAATGCTCATTAATGGAAATTTTTAAAAAAATTTACACTTTAAGGGAACTTTAGAATAATTTATTCTAAGTTCTTCATATTACATATAAGAGAATCAAGTTCTATAAAGGTCTGTCACTGTTATCAAGATCTCAGCAATTAAGAAGCATATATTAGGGCAAGAACCAAAGTCTCTTGATTCAGAGGCAATGCTTTTATGTATTTTTAACTATACTACTGTGCCTTTTTGAATGTATAAGTTATCTTGTGAATCTTTTTTGATGCTTTACATGATAATGTGTCCAATTAGTTACTTAATTTTCAGTGATAATTTCATAAGTTATATGAAGATCTTTGTTAGATAAGTAATATTAAAAAGTAAAATTTTCAGTTCTATAAATAATTTTTTAAAAGAAACCGTGAATAACTCCCTTTAATGCAAACTAGAATGAGGAAGAAGATATATGACTATTACAAAATGAAATCTCATATAAGCATATTTATTGCCTTTTCTAAGAAAGATTTTAAGAATAAAACTACCCTTAGAACTCACATAGAACTGGATCCCATGTTCAATAGCAAATTACTTTATTAAGAAACTTAGTACAGATATGTGATTAGTCAATGATATGAATATAAACCATAAATAATACCTACTTTGGTTAAATAGTTTTATTTATACTAGCAGGCTAGTTTATTAATGCAGTTCTCTGATTTTGCATATATATTTTTATTCATGTATTTTGCATTTGAATACATTCAAACTGTATAAATGTGTATAGCATTAATTTATTATGATTGCCATTTTATATAGATAATTTGATTCCCTCTACTTTAAAAATTGAGATCCAACCAGTCCATCCTAAAGGAGATCAGTCCTGGGTATTCATTGGAAGGACTGATGATGAAGCTGAAACTCCAATACTTTGGCCACCTCATGCGAAGAGTTGACTCATTGGAAAAGACCCTGATGCTGGGAGGGATTGGGGGCAGGAGAAGAAGGGGACGACAGAGGATGAGATGGCTGGATGGCATCACCGCCTTAATGGACATGGGTTTGAGTGAACTCCGGGAGTTGGTGATGGACAGGGAGGACTGGCGTGCTGCTATTTATGGGGTCGCAAAGAGTTGGACATGACTGAGTGACTGAACTAACAAACTTTAAAAGTTAGCAAAGTTTGTAAGTCTTAAAGGTTAATACTGTGGTGTAAGTAAAACATGTCTTTGCTTTAAACTCTAGCAAACGTTACATTCTCAGAAAGACTGGAGCATGGTTTCTAACTGTCTTTAATATTTTCTATTTAAAAGGTAAATAAGATTTGTGGCCGTCCAGTCAGAACACCCACACAAAGCCCCCGTTGTTCTTTTGATGGAAGCAAAGAGAAGCATGGAATGAAGATCTCTATAAGAAACGGTGAAGAGACACTTGCCAACAGAAGAAAGTAAGACATTTGTTTTACAACCAGAAAGAGAAAGAAAGTAAGCCATTAATTTTACAAGAGAATAGAATGTTTTCAATTAAGTAGAACAAAATACAGTAATGAAGAAACAAAAGATCAACTTTAATTACCTTTAACATTCAGCGCTTCCTCCTATTCTGTTAACTAGGAAGACAGGTTCAACTCAGAAGACCAAAATACCTAAGATGAGGGATATTTTTTTTTGTGCAATATGGCCTGCCTTACACACATATGATCATGGTACACTTCAAATGTGGCCGGTGTACAGTGTTAGTACAGCAATCTGTAACACTTAGTCATCTTGCTTAATTGAAACTATGCCCATTGAATAGTAACTCCTTATTTCCCCCTCCTTGTGGTAAACAATATTGAGTTATATACTTCAGAGTTTATAAAGAGGGCAGATCTCATGGTAGGTAAGTGATCTTACCACAAAAAAAAAAAAAAAAAATTAAATGTGGCTAGTGTGACTGAGGATTGAATTTTTAATGTTACATAATTTCAATTAATTTTAGTTAAAGTTTTACATGTAACCCAACCAGTCCATTCTGAAGGAGATCAGCCCTGGGATTTCTTTGGAAGGAATGATGCTAAAGCTGAAACTCCAGTACTTTGGCCACCTGATGTGAAGAGTTGACTCATTGGAAAAGACTCTGATGCTGGGAGGGATTGGGGGCAGGAGGAGAAGGGGACGACAGAGGATGAGATGGCTGGATGGCATCACTGACTCGATGGACGTGAGTCTGAATGAACTCAGGGAGTTGGTGATGGTCAGGGAGACCTGGTGTGCTGTGATTCATGGGGTTGCAAAGAGTCGGACAAGACTGAGCGACTGATCTGATCTGATCTGATCTGAATGACTACTATATTGGACAGAATGCAAGACAAAGAGTGTTCATATAAATGATGTGACAAATGTTACTGAATGTTAGGTATCTATTAAAAGAAAATAATGGCAATACCTTTTATCTTGAATGCTGAAATTTCTATCTGTTGACTCAAAATTATAAGCATTGATTTAGTGGCTTGCTTCTGTAACTCACATTTCTATACTGTGCCCATTATTATTTCACTTGTTAAATTAAAGCCTTCATTAGTATCCTTTTGGTTAATTGGTGATTAAACTAAAAACTGTTTAATACTGGAGGGAACATTTGTTTTGGTATTCAATTGACCAGTACAATGGCAAATAGTTTTTCAGTAGTTTTACTTGAACTGAAATTCAGAATTATGTGTTTGTTTATTAATTCAAACAATTATTTTTAACAATGCCTTTTGGAGAATTCAGTGTTTTACATAGATTTGGAGAAGGTGATGACACCACACTCCAGTACTCTTGCCTGGAAAATCCCATGGATGGAGGAGCCTGGTAGGCTGCAGTCCATGGTGTCACTAAGAGTCGGACACGACTGAGCGACTTCACTTTCACTTTTCACTTTCATGCATTGGAGAAGAAAATGGCAACCCAGTGTTTTTGCCTGGAGAATCCTAGGGATGGGGGAGCCTGATGGGCTGCCGTCTATGGGGTCGCACAGAGTCGGACACGACTGAAGCGACTTAGCAGCAGCAGCAGCACTCTCTATAATTTAAAATTGGCTTCTTTCCTTTTGGGATAGTGCTCTTACTTGCCTCATCCTCTCCTCAGTTGGGTTATAAGCAAGGGATAAAGAACTGAGCTATTGCTGGCTATGTGCTACAATAGCAATACAGTTAGCACAATGTTTGCATATAAAGTAGCTGTGATTTTTGGGGGGGGAGGAGTAGTTTTCTTTTTTCAGTTTAAGCATTTATAGTGATCAGTAGTCATTTCTTGCATTTGAGAAATCGGTATGTGTTGGTTGAGCTTCCGGGTGGCTCAGTAGTAAAGAACCCACCTGCCAAGCAGAGGACACAGGTTCTATCCCTGGATTGAGAATAACCCCTGGAGAGGGAAATGACAACCCACTCCAGTATTCTTGCCTGGGAAATCCCATGGACAGGAGTCTGGTGGGCTACAATCCATGGGATTGCAAAGAGTTGAACACTACTTAACAGCTAAACCACCAGCACCACATGCTTTGGCTATGGTGGTTCTTATAGTAAAATCCACGTAAGGAAGATCTTAAGTTCCTAAAGGTTATGGCAGTTTCACCACCAAAGTGACCTTGATACTGGAAAACCAAAATAAAACCCAATACTTAACATGATTTATTCCCTTGCAAACTAAGACCATGCAGCTGAAATGTTACAAAATGACTCAAGAGCAGTGAGGGGGCTTATCTAAATGGAAAGTTTTTTAAGAATCTGTCCTGGTCATTGAGTAGACCTCTATGTACCAGTCTTGCAAACTCTCTATTTCTATGCTCTTGACCAGTCAGTCACCATTAGCCATTTCCTGTGAATAAGCATAAGCTCATCATAGGTTAATTTCTTAAACAACCAGAGGTCCTGCACTTGAGCCTACTTAGCATTTGATTTTTACACATTTTTATTGCCACTCCTGAATGGAATTTAATTGCTGTGATAGTATATTTCTGCTTGAGGCCTATATACTGTGGAGACTTATTCATAAACAGGGGCTTCCCAGGTGGCGCTAGTGGTAAAGAACCCGCTTGCCAATGGGAGATACATAAGAGAAGTAGGTTTGATCCCTGGGTTGGGAAGATCCCTTGGAGGAGTGTGTGGCAACCCACTCCAGTATTCTTGCCTGGAGAATCCTGTGGACAGAGGAGCCTGATGGGCTATAGTTCACTGGGTTGCAAGGAGTCCGACACAACTGCAGTGACTTAGCAGAGAGCAGCATCCATTAACTAGACCTGAATTTTATTTATCCTTTCTTATCGTAAGGTAGACTTTAAACCAAACAATGCAGAAGGCTGCAAAGAAGAAAAGAGTTTATTTTGTTCTTAGGAATGGCAATTCCAGAGACACAGATTCAGGTGAAACTGTTGAAGGTGGGCAAAGAGTCAGGGGCTTATAAAGACAAAAGCCACCAAGGTTGTTAAAGTTGTCTGGAAATCATTATGATTGATTCTGATGAAAGAAAGGAAATATTTATTCTTAAGGGCTATTCAGGATTCAATTCTATTTTTGGGTTCAATCAGTGGATAGTCTGACATGAGTTATTTGGGGTAAGGATGAGATGAGTATCATTGGGCAGATATTTTGGGTGCCTGTATTAAGACAATATGTGGTCGAAGGTCAGATTCCATCCAGGCTGAAATATGCATACATCACACTTCCTCAGCAGACTCCTGGTTCCATTTTAGAAAGCTTTGTTGGAAATACCATTTTGATTTTCCTTTCACAACCTGAATTTTATTTACCTTTCATCAATTGATCTTTCCCCTTGAGGTCATAATTTTTGATCGAAGTAGATGGGGCAGCATAGGAATAGGTGCTTACTGAGTCTGGGCTACCTTCCAGGCATCTTGTGATTTTTCCATCTGCTTGAGCTTGATTTCCAGTAGATCACTTCCCCTTGATGTTATATTGCTTCAATACAAGCCTGATCTTACAGCCTGGCAGATCAGATAGCACTGAGTTCCTCATGCGCATCTCAGGTCGCAGAGTCACTTGCTGGCTTATGGTCAAATGTGCAGTTTCTGTCAGAGTCCAGTTGTAAACCAAACAGTTGACCAACATATTGAGTGACAGATCCACCAACCGATCAGTCAATCAACTAACCAAAAATAGTGTTCAAAAAAAGAAAAAATGACTTTACTCCAAAACTCTTGATGTCTATACTTTGATTTTTCTAATGGGGCTTTCAGGAGTCTCTGCAGAACATGTTTATTTGCTACCAATACTTCAGTTATCATTGAATAAATGAACTAGGTAGTCTAGACTCAACGTCTGAGCAGCTTGGTGATATTTTATAAATGCATTATAGCAGCATGCTATGTTGTAATACGTGTATAATATGTTTTCTCTAACATGCAAAGGGATCCAAAAATTTCTGTGCTTCTTCCTGTGCTCTAGGTTATCTGTGCAGAGATTTGCCTTTTAAATTAGAAGAATATCACAATTAGATTTAGACTACTAGACATTTAGAAACCCTGCTGAATTGTCAAGCACTCAAAATGTCAATATTTTCCCCTTCAGAGTCATTCACTTGTCTACTAAGTTATCTAGGATAATGTGATCAATATTTGATTATCAGCTTGGTGTCCTGTAGGATGTCTGGATGATTGTGGCTCTTGTCTGTCATGGAGTGGGAGAATTGCCTTGAGGTCTAATAGTGACTGTTCTTGCCAGCTGAAAGTGAAATGTTTCTAATTGTCCTTACTAATTGGTAAGGAGAGAAGAGCATTTGTCAAATCATTAGCTGGATAGCAGGTGGCAGGACATGTTTTGATTTGCTCTAGCAGACAACACATGCAAAGGAGCATGTAATTGGAGTCACTGTCTGACTCTGGTTATGCTAATCCAACCTTTCTCCATGGCCACCCCATGCGCACAGACTGGCCGAGCAAGTGAAGTCAGTGGTGAGGTGTTAGGATCACGATTATTACACTTTTCCTGGCTTCATGACCCTAAACTGAGCAATTCCCTAAGCATATTGTGATAGTGTGAGATAAGGTAAGAAATATATATTTGTTCTTTGATACCATTTGTGACATAGAATTACTAAAATGCTTGGATCTTCCTAAGTGATGAAAGCAGAATGGTATTTTTTGTTCTCTTAATGAGGTGACTTTTGGACCCCACCTAAGTATGGGGGCTGGTTATCTGGAAAGTCAACATGTGATTAGAAGGTTGGAACTTTTAAAACACAAAGCTCTCTCTTTCTCTCTTTTTTATTTTTTTGGCTGAGCAGCATGTGGGATTTTAGTCCCTGACCAGGAATAGAATCCACACCCTCTGCAGTGGAAGTACAGAATCTTAGCCACTGGATAGAGCAGGGAAATTGCTGAAGGTTCAAACTTTTAGTCTCACTTTCCAGACTCTGGTGAGGGGGAAGGGGTCACGGGGTTGGCTCAATTGCCAGTGTCCAATGAGTTAATCAATCACAGCTGTGTAATGAAGCCTCTGTAAAACCCCAAAGAAGGTGCCTTGGAGAGCATCCTGGCTGGTGAACACCTGGAACTGCTGGGGGAGTGGCCTGCCAGGAGAGAGTGAAAAGAAGCTGTATGTTCCATCCTCCAGTACCTTGCCCTGTGTAGCTCTTCCATCTGGCTGTTCCAGAGCCATATCCTTTTATAATAAACTGCTGACCTAGTAAGTAAACCATTTCTTGGAGTTCTGTGAGCTGCTCTAGAAAATTAATCAAATCCAAGAGGAGAGGAGGTCATGCAACACGTGGTTTATAGCCAGTTGGTCAGAAGTACAGGTGACAACCTGGACTTGAGACTGCCATCTGAAGTGTGTGTGTATGTGTGTGTGATGGTAGGGGGCACCATCTTAGAGGACTGAACTATTAATTTGTGGAATCTGATGCCATTTCTGAGTATATAGTGTCAGAATTGAGGTGGATTTTCAGACACTCTGCTGCTGTGGAAAAATCACTTTTGCTGCTGTGGAGTCCCCTACTTCCTCTCTACCAATTGGTATCCTCTCTTATACCAATTCTCTACTGGAATTGGTATCAGAACCAGTCAGATATAATAGTCCTTTGTTTTACTATTTCTGTACAAGAGGTGGTTTTAGGGACTTCAGTTTGGCCCTTGCTGCATGAGTTGAGGAACCAGTATGGGGACTGTGTGTCTTCTAAAAACATGTTCTGAAGTGTGAAATAGACAAACTTCTGTGGACTCACTTGGCCCAATGTGAGCCTAAAATGTAAACACCCTTAACCTCTGTAAGCCCCAGTCAGATGGAGAGAGTAGAATGGCATTCTGGGTCTTTAGGATTATAGTTAACTGACAGCTGGTATGTATTCCTGGGAAGTAAAAAGGCCACAGGTCCCTTAAGGGAAGATATGAAGGAAGATTTATGCTATTTAAAGGTTGGACTTGTGCAGGGATCTTTTCAGGAGAACCCAGCCTTACTGTTACTATAGTGAAGGTATGTGGAGGCTGAGATGAGGGTTAGGATGGCCATTTTTTGTGTTAAATAAAGTGACATTTTTTTATTTTTAATTTCCAAGGACTTTTTTTTCTTGTACTGTCTTTTTTTGTTAATTCACATCCCACTGTTATTTCATGGGTGAGCTAGTTTCTTATCGCTCATATGTTAACAAGTAAAGTTTAATTATATAAGTTAACTAATACAAACTAATATAGTTTTAAAATTTTAATCATTTCCTATAATTCTGTTTTTCTGTCTTCTCTGAATTTCCTTTTCTTCTGTTTGCTCAATTTCCTACAAGATTCCTTTGAAAATTTAATTTATCCATTTGTAGGAGTTTCTTTTTATGTTTTGTATATTGTATATTAGTTTTAAACTGTGAAAACATGTTCTATCTAAGACGATATTTTAGTTAAATGTAAAAAAATGAGTTTATGGGTAATTTAGTCTAAAGTGATCTTTGTTAAAAATTCTTAAGTTTACAAAATATGTTTTCTTGTATAAAAATGTCTTTCCTGCATCAATTGAAAAATATATATTGTTTTTCATACTAGCACTATAGTTTTGTTTCTCACATTAATATATGCAGAGACTACATCTTTATATATGCCATATATGATGTAAAGTTACAACTTAAGTTTTCAATTCTGAGGCAGATTTCAAGGGATGCTCTAAAACAATCTATCATTTTCCTTTTCTCGCTAATTTTTTAAAAAGATTTATACTCATTCAAAGTTCCCAAAGATAGATACACTGACCTGTTTTA
>NW_011494919.1:1515892-1517388 GCF_000754665.1 Bison bison bison | reverse complement strand
GACCTGTTTTAAGCTCTCTATGAAATTGCTGTTTCCTTTTTTTTCTATTTTTTCTTTTGCTCTTAAAGATTTTGTTAATCTTGTGAGCTCTCTTATTTGCTCTTTTACAAAATTTTCTTAGATGTTTGTGGAATTTATTTTTTCAAATACATTTTCTAATCTTGAGTTTTGATGAAAGTTATATTGAATACGAAGACTGATTCAGTCAAAGATATGTTTATAATGCTGTATATGGCTGCTTTTTTATACTCCATTTCTAATGGTCAGTCTGTTCATGGGACTGGGTTGTCTCTGTGGGTCATCATATGGTGCCCTGGTACAGCCATTCTGCTAAGAAGCTTGCTGTACCTGGTGAAACTCATATACACTAGAGTCCACCTTCTTAGGAGGTATCCCTGGGAAACTTGCTTATATCTGATATAGTTTGTAAAATGCAGCAGTGTCTTTGACACTGTTTTACCATGTAAATGAAAATAAACACTATTTTATTTACTAAAACCTTAAAACTGTTTTTATATATAAAGAAGTCATGCTGCTGTTGCTGCTAAGTCACCTCAGTCGTGTCTGATTCTTTGTGACCCCATGGACTGTAGCCCACCAAGCTCCTCTGTCCTTGGAAATCTACAGGCAAGAATACTGGAGCAGTTGCCATGCCCTCCTCCAGGGGATCTTCCCAACCCAGGGACTGAAGCCATGTTTCCTGTGGCTCCTGCACTGCAGGCATATTCTTAACTGCTGAGCCACAAGAGAAGTCCTAAATAAGACATCAGATCAGATCAGATCAGATCAGTCGCTCAGTCATGTCCAACTCTTTGCGACCCCATGAATCGCAGCAAGCCAGGCCTCCCTGTCCATCACCAACTCCCCGGAGTTCACCCAGACCCACGTCCATTGAGTCAGTGATGCCATCCAGCCATCTCATCCTCTGTCATCCCCTTCTCCTCCTGCCCCCAATCCCTCCCAGCATCAGAGGCTTTTCCAATGAGTCAACTCTTCGCATGAGGTGGCCAAAGTACTGGAGTTTCAGCTTTAGCATCATTCCTTCCAAAGAAATCCCAGGGCTGATCTCCTTCAGAATGGACTGGTTGGATCTCCTTGCAGTCCAAGGGACTCTCAAGAGTCTTCTCCAACACCACAGTTCAAAAGCATCAATTCTTCAGCGCTCAGCCTTCTTCACAGTTCAACTCTCACATCCATACATGACCACAGGAAAAATCATAGCCTTGACTAGATGAACCTTTGTTGGCAAAGTAATGTCTCTGCTTTGGAATATGCTATCTAGGTTGGTCATAACTTTCCTTTCAAGGAGTAGCGTCTTTTAATTTCATGGCTGCAATCACCATCTGCAGTGATTTTGGAGCCCCCAAAAATAAAGTCTGACACTGTTTCCCCATCTATTTCCCATGAAGTGGTGGGACCGGGTGCCATGATCTTCGTTTTCTGAATGTTGAACTTTAAGCCAACCTTTTCACTCTCCACTTTCACTTTCATCAAGA
>NW_011494919.1:1497739-1515792 GCF_000754665.1 Bison bison bison | reverse complement strand
GCATCAAGAGGCTTTTGAGTTCCTCTTCACTTTCTGCCGTAAGGGTGGTGTCATCTGCATATCTGAGGTTATTGACATTTCTCCCAGCAATCTTGAGTCCAGCTTGTGTTTCTTTCAGTCCAGCGTTTCTCAGGATGTACTCTGCATATAAGTTAAATAAACCGGGTGACAATATACAGCCTTGACATACTCCTTTTCCTATTTGGAACCAATCTGTTGTTCCATGTCCAGTTCTAACTGTTGCTTCCTGACCTGCATACAAATTTCTCAAGAGGCAGATCAGGTGGTCTGGTATTCCCATCTCTTTCAGAATTTTCCACAGTTTCTTGTGATCCACACAAGTCAAAGGCTTTGGCATAGTCAATAAAGCAGAAATAGATGTTTTTCTGGAACTCTCTTGCTTTTTCCATGATCCAGCGGATATTTGCAATTTGATCTCTGGTTTCTCTGCCTTTTCTAAAAACAGCTTGAACATCTGGGTGTTCACGGTTCACATATTGCTGAAGCCTGGCTTGGAGAATTTTAAGCATTACTTTACTAGTGTGTGAGATGAGTGCAATTGTGCAGTAGTTTGAGCATTCTTTGGCATTGCCTTTCTTTGGGATTGGAATGAAAACTGACCTTTTCCAGTCCTGTGGCCAGTGCTGAGTTTTCCAAATTTGCTGGCATATTGAGTGCAGCACTTTCACAGCATCATCTTTCAGGATTTGAAATAGCTCAACTGGAATTCCATCACCTCCATTAGCTTTGTTCGTTGTGATGCTTTCTAAGGCCCACTTGACTTCATATTCCAGGATGCTCTCATCTTTTAAAATTACATTGTTATAATTTAGACTTAGTTTCTTTATTGGCATATCTTATAATAAAATTTTGTTGTTAAAATTATGGTAGATTTATGGCACAGGATTTAAAACATGTATATTTTGAGGTCTTTGTGGCAGAGTAAGAGTTTAATTTATATATTTTCCATTATTCAAACAATTCTTTTGAGGTTATATTTATATAACCATTTTTGACATAACTAATTTGATCTCTTTGAGGTGAGGTAGCCAACAGTATTTTCTAAACAATGATTAAGATTTTGTTTTTTAAGTGGGATGTTTTGGCCAAGGCTTGATAGGCCCTGTGAGATCTTGACCCCATGGCTCTCCAGCCTCCTACAGGCAAGTTCTCAGCATCCTCTGCCCCCAGGTGACAGGCTGCCATCAGGCCTCAGGTTTGCAGATTGGCCCTTGTGCCCTTGGGCTTCCCAGGCAGTGCTGGTTGTAAGGAATCTGATGGCCAGTGCAGGAGATGTAGGAGCCACGAGTTCAATCACCAGTGAGTGATTGAGTGGGGAAGATCCCATGGAGAAGGGCATGGCAACCCACTCCAGTATCCTTGCCTGGAGAAACCCATGGACAGAGGAGCCTGGCTGGCTACAGTCCATGGGGTTGCACAGAGTTGGCCGTGACTGAAGAGACTTAGCACATTTAGTCCATGGTGTCAAAAACCAAACTCTGTACTGAATTAAGAAAAAAAGGCAGTTTATTACAAGTTTTTTACAAGTTTATTACAAGTTTTTTACAAGAGTTTATTACAAGAATTGCATCCTGCAAAACTGGAAACTCAAGGCTATGGGAGCAGTGAGTTCTGAGTTGCTAACAGACTAGAGGATTTTATGGATAAATATGGAGATTATTTGTTTTTTTCAGCTAATTGGTTGCCTACTGGTCTTCTTTCTTATTTGGGTTAGGGTAACTGAATTAGGGGAGCAGGAAGTTCAGAGACAGCATAAAAAGACTTGGTGTTTGAGGGATTGGCTGGTGTTCTCTGCCAATTCATGAAACGAGCTGTCAATTCCTGTAAGATTAGGTTAAGTTTCCTTTATACATCTGCATTGACCATCTCTGTTTTGTTCTTGACATAAATGACTCAATATTAGGTTGGTTCTACAGCATTTTACTAGAGAAGGCAATGGCACCCCACTCCAGTACTCTTGCCTGGAAAATCCCATGGAAGGAGGAGCCTGGTAGGCTGCAGTCCATGGGGTCGCTAAAAGTTGGACACGACTGAGCGACTTTACTTTCATTTTTCTCTTTCATGTATCGGAGAAGGAAATGGCAACCCACTCCAGTGTTCTTGCCTGGAGAATCCCAGGGATGGCAGAGCCTGGTGGGCTGCCGTGTGTAGGGTCGCACAGAGTCGGACATGGCTGAAGTGACTTAGCAGCAGCAGCAGCACAGCGTTTTACATTGACATGTAATATACTGAAGTAATAGTTGGGTTTAAGGCTACCATCTTTTTATCTGTTTTCCCTTTACACTATGTTTTTCTTTATTCCTTCTTTCTTTCCTTCTTCTTCTTTTTTTTTTTTTTTGGTAAACATGTACCTTCTTGTCTTGGTTATTTTCTCTCTTTAAAAATTCATTTATTTTTAAATGGAGGATCATTGCTTTACAATATTGTGTTGCTTTCTCTTGTTTTCTTTTGAGTTTAGCTGGTATTTATTGTTTCTTGTCTTCATAGCTTTTTAGATTTGTGTTTGTTTATTCTGCTTTTAATGGTTGTCATAGGGATCACAATATGCACTTTTAATTTTTACCTTCTACTTTAAATGAAAAGTTTTACCATTTCGTTGAACGATCTAAGCACCTCAGCAGTTTCACTCCATTACTCTCTTACTGTGGCTTCCCTTGTAGCTCAGTTGGTAAAGAATCTGCCTGCAATGCAGGAGACCCGGGTTTGATCCTGGGGTTTGGAAGATCCCCTGGAGAAGGAAATAGCATCCCACTCCAGTATCCTTGCCTGGAAAATCTCATGGACAGAGGAGCCTGGTGGGCTGCAGTCAGTGGGGTCACAAAAAGTTGGACACGACTGAGCGACTAACATTTACTCTCTTACTAGGATTTGTGCTATTTTTGTCAACAAATCTTATTTCTACCAACATTTTAACAACCACCAAGGCCTTTTGTTATTTTATCTTTGAGTGGTCAATGTTGTGCTGTGCTTAGTCACTCAGTCATGTCTGACTTTGTGAACACATGGACTGTAGCCCACTGACTCTGTCCATGTGGATTCTCCAGGCCAGAATACTGGAGTGGATAGCTGTTCCCTTCTCCAGGGCATCTTCCCAACCCAGGAATTGAACACAGGTCTCCCACATTGCAGGTGGATTCTTTACCATCTGAGCCACCAGGGAAGCCCAAGAATACTGGAGTGGGTGGCCTATCTATTCTCCAGTGGATCTTTCCAATCCAGGAATTGAACTGGGGTCTCCTGCATTACAGGCAGATTCTTTACCCTCTGAGCTACCAGGGAAGTCCTAAAAGTAGTCAATATTTACATGTAATTACTCACATATTCTTTCTGGTACTTTTTTTTTTTTTAAGTTCCATAAGTTCATCCAGAATTGTTTTGCTTCAGCCTGAGTACTCATTTCTCATTGCTTATTACTAGTGATGAATTCTCTCAGCCATTGTTTGAACCTACCTTCATTTTTCAAGAATATTTTCACTAGGTCTAGATCTTCAAGTTGTTGCCAGCTACATTTTTAAAACTGTAAATGTCCAAGCCATGATTACATTTATGACATGGTACTCCATTAAGTAGCATGAAGGCTTTGATGGAAACATCTAATGTGAAAGGTAACTAAGGCCGTGAATGTTGCTGGTGCCCTGCTCGCATCCCTTTGCCTGGTCACTTTACCTGCTTCTTGGCCACTGTGTCCTGGCTGCTGATAATGCACAGCTGCCTTATTATCTGGGGTATTTCCCTCAACACATATGAGCCTTCTTTATTGGTTATGTATTGCTACCTAACCAATCATTCCAAACTTAGTGGCTTAAAGCAACATAAGCATTTATTACATAACTTTCTGTGGGTCAACAATTTGGGAGCTGCTTAACTGGGATTTTGGCTCAGGGTCTCTGGAGATTGCTTTCAAGAAGTCAGTCTGAAGGCTTGAGTGGGACTGGAGTGATTATCTCCCAAGAGAGCTCACTCACACATAGCTATTGGCAGGGGGGGTCATTTTTTAAAAAATATATTTATTTATTTTAGGCTGTGCTGAGTCTTCATTGCTGACCAGGCTTTTCTCTAGCTGTCGGAAGCCTACTCTCTGGTGGTGCAAGGGCTTCTCATTGCAGTGACTTCTCTTGATGAGGAGCACAGGATCTAGAGCCACGGGCTCAATAGTGGTGCTACCCGGACTTAATTGTTTTGCAGCATGTGGAATCATCCTGGATCAAGGATCGAACTTGTGTCTTCTACATTGGCAGGCAAATTCTTTACCACTGAGCCACTACTTGGTTTTTTGTCACAATGACTTCTGCACAGAACCGCTTCAGTTTTCTCACCATTTTGTGGCTGGTTTCCCTCAGTGCAAGCAATCTAAGAGAAAGTAAGGCAGAAGCTGCTGAGTCTTTTATGATCTAGCCTCCAAGTCCCACATGGTCATTTTTGGAATATTCTAAAGGTTCTACGTCCAACGTAAGAGAAACCCAAGTAAGATGGTAGGTGTTGCGAGAGGGCATCAGAGGGCAGAAACACTGAAACCATAATCACAGAAAACTAGTCAATCTGATCATACAGACCATACCCTTGTCTAACTCAAGGAAACAAGCCATGCCATATGGGGCCACCCAAGACGGACGGGTCATGGTAGAGAGGTCTGACAGAATGTGGTCCACTGGAGAACGGAATGGCAAACCACTTCAGTATTCTTGCCTTGAGAACCCCATGAACACTATAAAAAGGCAAAATGATAGGACACTGAAAGAGAAACTCCCCTGGTTGTTAGGTGCCCAATATATGCTACTGGATATCAGTAGAGAAATAACTCCAGAAAGAATGAAGGGATGGAGCCAAAGCAAAAACAATACCCAGTTGTGGTTGTGACTGATGATAGAAGCAAGGTCCGATGCTGTACAGAGCAATATTGCATAGGAACGTGGAATGTTAGGTCCATGAATCAAGGCAAATTGGAAATGGTCAAACAGGAGATGGCAAGAGTGAACGTCCACATTCTAGGAATCAGTGAACTAAAATGGACTGGAATGGGCGAATTGAAGAATGGTGCTATGCTATGCTATGCTAAGTCGCTTCAGTCATGTCCGACTCTGTGCGACCCCATAGACGGTAGCCCACCAGGCTCCCCGGTCCCTGGGATTCTCCAGGCAAGAACACTGGAGTGGGTTGCCATTTCCTTCTCCAACATGACCACTATAAAAACTATAGCTTTGACTATATGGACCTTCGTTGGCAAAGTGATGTCTCTGGTTTTGAATATGTTGTCTAGGTTGGTAGTAGCTTTTCTTCCAAGGAGCAAGCATCTTAATTTCATGGCTGCAGTTACCATTTGCAGTGATCTCAGAACCCAAGAAAATAAAGTCTATTACTGTTTCCATTTTCCCCATCTTTTTGCCATGAATTGATGGGACCAGATGCCCTGATTTTTGTTTTTTGAATGTTGAATTTTAAGCCAGTTTTTTCATTCTCTTCTTTAACCTTCATCAAGAGGCTCTTTAGTTTCTCTTCATTTTCTGCAATGGCAGAATAGCCAAAATGCAGAATAAGTGTGAACTAAGGCAGAAGTGACAGACTTTATTTTCTTGGGCTCCAAATCACTGTGGATGGTTGAAAGGTTGTTGCTGACCCATGCAAAGATGCCGGGATTCTTGGCCTCTGGAGGAGAAGAATTCAATCTGGGGCCAGAGATGAGGACTGATCGCTCAGAGCTTTTGTGTAATAAAGTTTTATTAAAGTATAAAGGAGATAGAGAAAGCTTCTGACATAGATATCAGAAGTGGGTAGAAAGAGTACCCGTTTGCTAGTGTTAGCAATGGAGTTATATTCTCTCCAATGAATCCAAAGAATGTCTGGAGGTTGTAAAACCTCACCAGACCTACTCCCATAATTTAATTTTAAAATAACAGGATTAGTCAGAAGGTTTAATCCAGAGACTGTTCTCAGGCAGGATACATTGTTATATAATCCTAAGGAATGTAGAAGAAAAAGAATTTATCCTTTCTTCCTCCTTGAGAATTCCAGACCTCTGTCTCCTTGGGGACCCCTAGACTTCTTATCAACCTGCCTATGAAATGACTCTCTCATGGTGACTGCAGTCACAAAATTGAAAGGCAAAGTTTGCTCCTTGGGAGAAAAGGTATGACAAAAGTAGACAGCATATTCAAAAGCAGAGACGTCAGTTTGCTGACAAAGGTCCATATAGTCAAATCTATGGCTTTTCCAGTAGTCATGTACAGGTGTAAGAGTTGGACCATAAAGAAGGTTGAGCACCAAAGAATTGATGTTTTCAAACTGTGTTGTTGAAGAAGACTCCTGAGAGTCCCTTGGACAGCAAGGAGATGAAAACAGTCAATCCTAAAGGAAATCAATCCTGAATATTCATTGAAAGGACTGATGCTGAAGCTCAAGTTCCAATACCTTGGCCACCTGATGTGAAGAACTGACTCATTTGAAAAGACCCTGATGCTGGGAAAGATTGAAGGCAGGAGGAGAAGAGGACAACAGAGAATGAAATGATTGGATAGCATCACTGACTCAATGGACGTGAGTTTGAGCAAACTAAGGGAAATAATGAAGGACCCGGAAGCCTTGAGTGCTGTAGTCCATGGGGTCACAACTAGCTGGATATGACTTAGTAAGTGAACAACAACAACAAAGGAAGAAGTATCCTCACCTGTCCTAAATACTGATATTTCTCTCTATAGTCCTAAGTTCTAACTTTTTTCTTTTTTTCCTTCCTCTTCTTCCTCTGAATTCCTACAGAACCTTTCTGTTAAAAGCACTGCCTTCTTGTTCTGTTTGTAACATTTGAAGAAGGAAATTGACTTATTAAAGTCTGTCTCTGGATCTCTGTGCTAAGCTTGTTGATTGAGTCTGGAAAAAGAGGAGCTAAACTACAGTTTATAATTATTATTTTTTTTATCACGTTTTGGAGATGCATTTTGTTGGTCAAAAATTCATTTGGGTGTTTCCAAACCTGAATGAACTTTTTGGCCAACCCAATACTTATTTAGGCTACCCAGTGTTTCCCATGTATGTAGTGTGCAAGTAATGAGCTAATTGGAGACTTGGAATGATTGATACATACCAGTTCTGGAGGTCTCTGAAAGTTGACACAAAGGTAGGAAAAGCTACTACTCCTTTAAACATCTAGCAAAGCATCACTATTTAGCTTTCCTTGGGCAGAAACCAAGTCAACACAGCTGTAAAGCACATCACACTCATATAACTAAACCAGCCCGGGCAGAGTGCTTTTGCTGTGGCAGTTCCTGCTCTCTGCTTGATTTCTTGAAGTTAGCTGGTAAGAATAAGCTATTAGCAAGCTTAAATCGGTGATAATTAGCTGTACATTATTATTTCAAAGTGGTGTGGCTGTGCCAATTAAGTGGGTAATTAGGAAAACCCCAGGACAGTAAATTAAGGCAGAGTCTCAACACCAGTGCCCCATCTGTTCTACAGCAAGCATTCCAATTAGCCAAGCTTCTCATTTAAGAATATGCCAATTAAGGGGATGGGCTGCATGCATAAGTGTGTATCAGGGAAAATAGAGACTGTATTAGGTCTTAGTAAATGTAAAATATTTTTAATGTCATAGGTGATTTTGATCTAAAGGTGGGGAAAGGAGAAATTTTAGATATCCTGGATTTTTAATGTTGGAAACAAAATATAATTTAAATTGTTTTCTGAGTCTTTGTTTCTCTTAATTTTCTCTTCAGAACTGAACTGAGATATTGTATCAACAGGAAGTTCCATTCTAATGTGATTACTAAATCTCGATTTGAGTGAGGATTTTACCACTTGGAACATTAGACAGTTTTATTTGTTGAGGATGAGAAGTAAAAAGGACATTTTAAATTGCACAGTTTAAGGAGAGGAATGAGTCAGGGCATCATTCTTATTCAGGATGGGTCTGTCTATGAAAGCAAATTAATTTATTCCTGTACATCTCAAAAGAACATGGTGATATGGTTAAAAATAAGTAAATTATAATAGGAAAAATTTTAAACATATACTGAATGAAGAATACTCAATATTATATTTAGTATGATTGCAAGACAGCTCAGAAGGCTCAGTTAGCTTTATTAAATAGGATCAGTTAGCTTAAAATTCATGAATTCATAGCTGCATTGTCAAATACTTTATTAGTGAAAGCACAGTTAATTTTTAAAATTCTTGATGTGTGTTTGGATACATGTATTCTTTTATATGAGTAAGTCATTATTGACACACTGAGCTTAATGAATTGTATATACACATAATCAGCGGATGAAAGTATCCGCAGTTCAGGAAAAAGTCAGCTCTTTGAGAAAAAAACTACTAGCATTTGTAGGACTGGAGAAAACAATTTCCAATCTATTTCCTAAAAGGAAGTTAGTGCTTCTTTGAGGTGCCATGGATATTTATTACCTGTAAGTTTAATTTACTAAAATAAAGGTCATGTTCCCTTCTATGAGAACATTGCTGTTTAATTTAAAACAGTGCTTAGTGAGTAGTGGCAGTGAGGGCACCCAGAGCAGGGCAGGTCAAGGCATGCCTTTGGATGGGGGCGAGAGGCCAGGCCAGAGCAGGGCTAAAAAAACAGGAGCACAAGGCAGGCCAGCGTCAAGCCCTGTGTGAGTAATGGAGAGCAGGACCCCTGGGGTCAAAACCCAGGCACACAGGAAGAAGGAATGCCAGAAGGCAGAGCAAACATGTGGCAAAAGTTTAGGCTAGTGGTGCTTAACCTTTTGTGGGTCATGTATCCCACTGAGAACCTGATAAAATTTCTCAGAACAAGAGAGTTCATAAACAAATACATGTAAAATTTTGCTGCACTGAAAAGCAAATTGCTCCACTTAAGCTGAGTATTCAAAATAACGACTTCAAACTGGGTTTGCTCTACATTTTAGATGTTCATGGATAAAATTAATGACCATTTCATGAAATATCTGAAACTATTTCCAAACTATAGGATACGTAACTGTCAACAGTATTTGTGCTGAAAGGAGAGATGGCTCCAACTGCTTGCTATAAACTAGAAATTGTGATGGTCTTAGAGGTTTGGTGTCCAATGGATGCTGCTCACTTTTTGTTTTGATGGTGACAATTATTGAAAATTACAGAAAGCAAACTTATGTGGTTATCAGTGTCTGCAGTTAGAACTCTCATAGCTTGCTTGCTTAGACAAGGATAGGCTTATATCAGGGAACATGAGATTTATTCTAAATTCTTCAAGTTATTTACATCCATAGTCCATAATGCTTTAGGCCTCAAGTTAATCTATGACATCTGTAATACGGAGACTGTCAAATTTAAGTTAATGTGAGTAGAAATAAATCTCTCCAAATTTCTCACTACAAAAAGAATAATAAAATATATTTCTCAGCTACAGGAAAAATGACCTTTAAGTTGGACACTTTTCTAACTGATTCTCCGAAAACCTTCTATTTCCCAGCAAATAACAGCTTTGCCAGATGAGCTTAGAGGCTTTTCAGTAGTGTTTTATAATAATGACTGTAGGGTTATCTCATTTATGTGGCTCAAATTATTCCCCCACCAAGAAAACCAAATTGTCAATGAAATTTTCGTTATCTAATATACCTGAGAGCAACTTCCTTCCTTTTCACAAAAGGTGAATATTTTATCCATTTTCCTTTGGAAAGTCTGTGAACATCTGGAGTTAAAAAGTACCCCAAATTCAACTCCCATTTTTTTCACTTTTTTAAGAGGTGAGGAGGAATTAAATTTCTGTTGTATTGAAATTGATGATTTTTATAGGAGTGCATAAAAGATATTTCAGAAGTTTTAGCAGAATCTATGGGGCATACATCAGGATAATGCGATGCTTCTTTCTTTTACTAAAGTAGCAAAATTAGTTGTTCTTAGAAGTCTTATGAGTACTCCATCTACAGCCAGAGTACTGAGCTTTCTTTCTTTCTCTTGGTTTTGCATTGCAAACAATATTCTATCAGTTTAAATCTATCATCAGCATTTAAAGTGTCCAAATCATGCATACAGATAAGAGGGAAAAATGGGGAGTAGGTAGACCCAAGAGATATTCTTATTTTTATTCAGTTGCATGTTGAATGGAATTAATAAAGCTACCAATTTTTACGTAGTAGTGCTCAAAATAGAAGAAACATATTTCTAGAGTGAATTTTATCACTTAATGGAAACTTCGCTTTTTTTCAATTTTTCTCATCTTCATCCCAAGATACACATTTATCTCAACCATTTCCAGAAACACCATGGTCTCCAGAATCATATTTTGTTTAAAGGTGCAACTGATGAAAGCTTGAAGGTAGTTCTGGGATGATGCTTTCTGTTTAAGCCTATATTCATAGACTTACAGACTTGCAGATCAAATTTTCTTCCAAATAATATTATTTATTCTGGTTGATGACTTTTGAAGATGAAGAGTTTAAGACATTCTTTTGGCTATGTTAGTTTGACTGTCCTTCAGTAAGAATCTTGTTAGACATGGAACACTGCAACTTTGGCGACCTACAAATTGAGTGAATCCAAAGGATTTATAATATTTTGTTGTATTTGTTTTGCCTACATTTTGCAATATAAGCTAAATATAAACAAAGATATATATGAATAATCATAATGGAAGGATGTATTACTTTGATTCTGATCATATGCACAGTATTTCAGATGTCATAATTGGGTAAATGTGATTATACATTATTCAGTATTCTGTGCCACCTTTCAGAAGTTGGAAATACAATAATATCTGGGTTACATGTGATATTCAAAATTAATTTTTTCCAAAATGAGAATTACTAGAATAGTAGGAATAAAATTGAAGACTAAAATAATTTATTTTCTTTGAGCCTTGTTAACTATAGATTTCCTGATCTTAAAGCCCATCTTTATATAAGAATCCAGGAACCACAAATATTTGCACTGAGAGGTATACAGTTAGTAAAAATGCAAGTGAGAATAATTTGTACAAGGCATATATTAACTCTCAGACAAATTTGTGGATGGAGGTAACCAGAGATATCTGATTTAAGTCATTAAATAAAAAGGAAAGAAAAGGAAATAGGAAGAAGCCAAATTATTGGCAGACTATTAAAGTGAAAGTAGTTCATTAATATTCTGAGGCTGAGAGAGGAAAATATTGTCCAGAATGTTTTTTTTCTTTTTTTGGCCCCTAGGTTTTGGAGTTTATTGTTAAAATGTCAGCAAGCACAGGAAACATCTTACTAGAAAAGAAAGTAAGATTCAAGTTTCGACGTAAAATCCTGAATCTCAAAATGCAGTTATAATGTTTTTTTGTATAAATGACCTATATTAGAGTCATTAGATTTGTAAATATTCTGTTTGGCTAAACCTTCTGATTGGTCTTGACTCAGTCAAGTCCTAGACTTTATTTTTCTATTGTGAAATTAATAGCATGCTTCTTTCAACTAGTTGAGTGAGTAAATGATGGCATATTTTTATTAAAATGAACACAAAGTTATGAGATAGGAGAACTTATATTATATCTCCTTTGGGACAGATGCTCAGTTTTATATTATCCAATTTGTATAAATATTGAATGTTTGGCCCTGTGTTTATTTTTACAAATGAGTTAAGGTCTTTGTTTAAAGTTCTTTTTTAATGGAGAACAGAGTCAGTGCTTTCTGAGGTACATTTTTATGACATGGGGAAATGAGATGAGAGCTTGTTTTGCAAACCTAGTTTTGACATCAGGTTTAAATCACTCTTTTTACAGGAGGATGCTTTCAGAAAGGATACTTTTTACTGGGACATTAAATGGTAACACGTTGGATTTGAGGAATATTGAAAAAGAACAGACATGTCCATATCAATTGTATAGGTGGCTGTCATTGTCCAGCTCAGGGCTGGTATAAAACCATCACCAGGGAGCCTTAAACATGCAGCACTTGTCAGAAAAGAATCCTCTGCAGAGAAGATGGGAGGATGTTGGTGTGTTGGGTGTTTCCAGTGTTCTTTCCCATCATTTTCTCTGGTGCCCCCCAGCCTACCCACCTACTTCAACCTCTTCAGCCTTTTTGAGAAGGTAGGGAAATCCCGTCTCATGAACAAGATTTCGTATCAGGAGGGAGAAACCTGGAATCATTTTTAGTCAGAAGAAGAAACTCTCCTCTTGGAGAATGGTGCCAGTTCTGAGGTCTCAGCTTCCTTCATGAGCAGCGTGTTCAGGTGTGGTTCAGAGAGCAGACTTTATGAGTTACTATTTTAGAAAAGACAGTATTTTCTTTTAAAATCAAATATGAGTGCAATGTGCTTGAAATATTTCCATTTGTGATAAAATGTGCTGGTGCCATTTATTGCTTTGTTTCTTTGTGTTACACTCACCCTCTTCCCACACCTCTGCCGGCATCATGAATGAAGCCTGTGTAAAAAGGGGCAACAAACTTGACTTCAGTATCCTGATAGCCAGTCTTCCTGCATGTATTTAATTATTTTCAAGTCTTTACAATGATAACCCTTATTGCCATAGAACAGAAATCTAAAGAAATCCTTAGAAATCTCTTCTCAAGATCTATGCAAATATTTTGTCAAATAGAATGACTTTGTTGAGAATTAAGTCAAATGATGAAATACAGAATTGCTAGAGAAAATAGTCCTTATCTAGAAACATGTGATTATGTATTTCCTCTGCAGGACAGGAGACTGACACTTTAAATATCTCCTGTTTGACAACCGTGGTCAGACCCGTCCACAGGTCTGAGACTGTTCATTAGTACCACATTAACCTTAACTTTGCCTCAGGCCATTAACTAGCAAACTGCACATTTGACCTTTGTTCTACAGATATTTTCAAACCGTGTGCGAGGTACTGCTTTTAATTTGGGTTCTGTATTAACGTGTGGACTGATGTGAAGGCTAAAAAAATCGATATGTGTCATTAACTACAGAAATGTGTGTTCTGAAACATTCTGCAGACAAAAGTTCCACTCGAAAATCAGATTCTTCTCCAACACTTTTTCAGATAATTAGCTTTGCTTAAAATAAGAAATAGTCTCTTTTATATTGTGTTCAAGGGAAAAAGGGTGAGGAAGTGCTCCATGAGACAGTTGATAAACGTTTTAAAGTGGAAACAAATGCCCACTAGATGAAGACCTAAGATTAGAGGTATGCCTTTTGAACATAGCTCTGTTTCCAGCAATGTCTCATGAAACAAAATGCAAAATCAAATGTAGATTGGAGCCATATGCTTAAGTGAAAACAGCTCCCTGAAATATCAGCAAAGTTTAAAACATGTGGTTATCACTCTTCAAATACTACATATGAGGAACATGTCAGTCTTATAAATTAAGAAGTAAAAATTGCCTTAGTGGGATATTTTGATAAATTATACCAGCATTGTTGTATCCAGAGATTGGAATAGTATATAGCTGTATAAAAATAAGTAAGATCTAGACTTAATAACCTGAAAAGAGTTCATGAAATATTGTCAAGCAAGAAAAGTCAGTTGCATTTATGTGTATAGGTTGGTCCTAGTTTTATAAAACTAAACCGTCTCTATCTTGATATGTCTGTTTTTTGTTATGTGTTAGGGTGTACACAGAGGAAGCTGAAGAAAGCACCCTGGGCTGTTGTCATTACTTACCTTAGGAGGCATGATGGAAATACTGCAGAGGGACAGATATGAATTTATTCTTCATGTGCCTTTTAGTTATTTTACCGCTCACCAAAATATACGTTACTTTTGTCATTAAGGGCTTCCCTGATAGCTCAGTTGGTAAAGAGTTCACCTGCAATTCAGGAGACCCCAGTTTGATTCCTGGATCAGAAAGATCCTCTGGAGAAGGGAAAAGCTACCCACTCCAGTATTCTTGGACTTCACTTGTGGCTCAGAAATGATTTAAGTTGAATGATGATGGTAAAGACAATCAGAAGTGTCACTTAGTTTTAGAGTAGTATCTGGACACTCCTGTGTCAACCAAACTAGACATGACAACTTCAGGGTGAATTGTATTTCCTTTCGTATTTATTTTCCCCATGTGATGGATCAGGAAACCTTTCTGGCACTATTGGCCTCCAGGGCATGGGAAGCAAGGAAGTGCTAACTGTGCTGGCCCATGTTCCTCTGTTGCCTCCAGTCAGCTCAGGGCAAACAAGGCTGGAAGCTATGAAGGAACAATTGTGCTCCAGCTTTTTCCCTCTTTCCTGTGCTAGCACAGTGTGCAAAGCTGTTCATTAGTTAGTGATCAGAATTTACTCCACCCCCTACTATATATTTCAAACTGGTAAAGAGATACAGATAAATCCTGTGTAAACATGTTGCTTTCTAAATCCAGATTTTGGCAGAAAAAAGTGTTGTATCTGTTTTCTAGTCTACCAGTCTACAACTAAAGTGTGTTCTGTAAAAAGAATGATGGTTTCTGTAAAATTTTAAAAACAGAGGGAAATATTCTTCTCTACAAAAAGTCATTCAACTTTGATTTCTCAAACATCCCATACCTGCCCTACATTGCAAAATAATGACATTTTTATTAATTAATTAATGAAAATAGTCTTGAGGTCTGTGTTGACTAAATGCCTGACTCAATAAAGGACAGAAATGGTATGGACCTAACAGAAGCAGAAGATATTAAGAAGAGGTAGCAAGAATACACAGAAGAACTGCATAAAAAAGAGCTTCACGACCCAGATAATCATGATGGTGTGATCATTCACCTATAGCCAGACATCCTGGAATGGGAAGTCAAGTGGGCCTTAGGAAGCATCACTACGAACAAAGCTAGTGGAGGAGATGGAATTCCAGTTGAGCTATTTCAAATCCTGAAAGATGATGCTGTGAAAGTGCTGCACTCAATATGCCAGCAAATTTGGAAAACTCAGCACTGGCCACAGGACTGGAAAAGGTCAATTTGCATTCCAATCCCATTGAAAGGCAATGCCAAAGAATGCTCAAACTACTGCACAATTGCACTCATCTCACGTGCTAGTAAAGTAATACTTAAATTTCTCCAAGCCAGGCTTCAGCAATACGTGAACCATGAACTTCCTGATGTTCAAGCTGGTTTTAGAAAAGACAGGGGAACCAGAGATCAAATTGCCAACATCTGCTGGATCATCAAAAAAGCAAGAGGTCCAGAAAAACATCTATTTCTGCTTTATTGACTATGCCAAAGCCTTTGACTGTGTGGATCACAATAAACTGTGGAATATTCTGAAAGAGATGGGAATACCAGACCACCTGACCTGCCTCTTGAGAAATCTGTATGCAGGTCAGGAAGCAACAGTTAGAACCGGACACAGAACGACACACTGGTTCCAAATAGGAAAAGGAGTTCGTCAAGGCTGTATATTGTCACCCTGCTTATTTAACTTATATGCAGAGTACATCATGAGAAACGCTGGACTGGAAGAAACACAAGCTGGAATCAAGATTGCCAGGAGAAATATCAATAACCTCAGATATGCAGATGACACCACCCTTATGGCAGAAAGTGAAGAGGAACTAAAGAGCCTCTTGATGAAAGTGAAAGAGGAGAGTGAAAAAGTTGGCTTAAAGCTCAACATTCAGAAAATAAAGATCATGGCAGCTGGTCCCATCACTTCATGGCAAATAGATGGGGAAACAGTGGAAATAGTGTCAGACTTTATTTTTCTGGGCTCCGAAATCACTGCAAATGGTGATTGCAGCCATGAAATTAAAAGATGCTTACCCCTTGGAAGGAAAGTTATGACCAACCTAGACAGAGTATTAAAAAGCAGAGACATTTCTTTGCCAACAATAGTCCTTCTAGTTCAAGGCTATGTTTTTTCCAGTGGTCATTTATGGATGTGAGAGTTGTACTGTGAAGAAAGCTGAGCGCCAAAGAATTGATGCTTTTGAACTGTGGTGTTGGAGAAGACTCTTGAGAGTCCCTTGGACTGCAAGGAGACCCAACCAGTCCATTCTGAAGGAGATCAGCCCTGGGTTTTCACTGGAAGGACTGATGTTGAAGCTGAAACTCCAATACTTTGGCCATCTGATGCGAAGAGTTGACTCATTGGAAGAGACCCTGATGCTGGGAGGGATTGGGGGCAGGAGGAGAAGGGGACGATAGAGGATGAGATGTTTGGATGGCATCACCAACTCAATGGAAATCGGTTTGGGTGGACTCTGGGAGTTGGTGATGGACAGGGAGGCCTGGCATGTTGCAGTTCATAGGGTTGCAAACAGTCAGACATGACTAAATGACTGAACTAAACTGAACTGAAATAACTAACTTAAATAACTAATTTCATCACTTCTCACAAGTCCTTTCACTTCTTTGGTTTTCAATTTCCTTAGTTAAAAAGTAAGAGACTGCACATTAGGATCCTGTAGAAAGCTTTTAGAGAAACCCAGATGCCAGGGTCCTGTCCCAAACACAAAATCTGAATGTCTGAGGGAGAAGTTGAGGTGTGCAGTTTGTGCTTCCTTGGTGACGATAAAGTGCATTTCGGGCAGAATACTACTGGATCAAATGGTCTCTCTTTTTCTAACACTTGTCTTTATAATATGGCATCTCTATAATGTATTAATTATGATGGGTAGCTTACACAGCAGTGTGATTAAATATTAATGTATCCCTATATGTTAATTTTGGCATCACATATATATTTGTATATGTGTATATAGAGGGAGCCCTGGAGCAGGGAATGGCACCCCACTCAAGTATTCTTGCCTGGGAAATCCTATGGACAGAGGGGCCTGGTGGGCTACTGTCCATGGTGTCCCAAAGAGTCTGACGCGACTGAGTGATTAACACAACAACATATAGAGGGAAACTCTGTCTTGAACCTATTTGGAAGAATCTGGGACAGTTTGTGGCCCTGCCCTCTGGATTTCTTCCAATTTCTAATATAACACATCAGAAAGGTCCTTCTGATCTTTCTCCACAATCTTGGAGCAGATCTCCTAATTCAAATTTTCCCAAGTCAGCCATGCTCTCTAAGAACTTTTAATTATCATTATCATTTTTAAAAATGTGTTTGTTTATTTGACTATGCTGGGTCTGTTGTTGCCTGGGCTTTTCTCTAGTTGGGTGAGTAGGGGCTACTCTCTGGTTGCAATGCTCAGGTTCTCACTGCAATGGCATCTCTTGTTCCTGAGCATGGGCTCAGGGTGTGAGGGCTTCAGCGTCACAGCTTGAGGGCTCAGTAGTTGCAGCTCCTGGGCTTTAGAGCACAGGCTCAATAGTTGTGGTGTTCCACAGTGTGTGGGATCTTCCCAGACCAGGGAACCCATGTCTCCTGCATTGGCAGGCAGATTCTTTACCAATGAGCCACCAGGGAAGCCCTATCATTATCATATTTTAAAAATGTATTGGGTATGGAAACTTCTAATTCTGGAAGTTGGTAAAAACTAACAGTGCATCTGGGGCCAATTTAACAAGAATTTGTTGGGTGCCTGTGGGGTACCAAACTGTAGTCTAAACCCTTGGGATATGAAGTAGACATGACTCTTGTCTTTAGAGAACACACCCTTTAATCAGAGAGGCAGACAGACAGACAGAGGAATTATAATACCAGATAACCAGGGGTATAGAACAGATGCCAAGTGTGGCATTAGAAACACACTGGGCCAATAAAAGCTTCACAGTCTGGTCAGGACAGGATTTAGAGAGGAGATGAGGATTAGCTGGATCCTGAAGGATGGGTGGATGTTTGGGAGAATGAAATAGGAGGGCAGGCCATTATGGGGAGAAGCCCATCATTGGGTTTAGAAGCAAAAAATTGTTTTTGTTCCAAACCTTTGGGTTCCCTAAATGCAGGCGATACAGGAGAAATGGGTTTGATCCCTGGGTCAGATCCCCTGAAGGAGGAAGTAGAAACCCACTTCAGTAATCTTACCCGGAGAATTCCATGGATAGAGGAGCCTGACAGGCTATCGTATATAGGGTCTCAAAGAGTCAGACACAACTGAGCACACACACATACATACATATGTGCCCACTTCAGATCATCAGGAGCAATGCCTAAGAGTGTTTGTTCTGGCTTTAAGCATCAGAGTGACAGAGCAGCTGCCATCAGAAGCATTGCCTGTCATCAGGGAAAAGGGGAACAGAAACTGGCAAAGCCACATTGGTCCACAAAGCTTAAGCCTG
>NW_011494919.1:1490614-1497639 GCF_000754665.1 Bison bison bison | reverse complement strand
AAGCCTGGAGGGAACAAACACCGCTTCTGTGTATATGTCTAGAAGTCAGATAGCCAAGGCTACCCCCAAAGAACCTTTGTGTCCAGAAGGTAGAGAATTGGAACAAATGAATGACCACATAACTTTATCTTCTTCCCCTTTCACACACAAATATACTAAAACCGTTTTTATATTCAAATAAGCATGAATCCAAAGGAAAATCTATTTTCCTTTTTTGGGACTCCTCAATTCCAGTTTCTCATCTTTTTTTTTCATGGTTCATCATACAGCAAATCTGAAGTTTATTATTCTTTATCAAATGCTTTAATTATTTTATTCGTGTGTGAAAACAAGTAAAACAAAATAGCACAGGCTGGCTGGATTAAATGACAGAAATGGATTTTCTGACAGGTCTGGAGGCTGGAAGTCTAAGATCAAGGTGTTGGCAGGTGTGGTTTCTTCTGAGACTTCTCCTCAGTTTGCAGTTGCCACCTTCGTGCTGTGTCCTCCCATGGCCTTTCCTCTGAATTCATGTACCTGTAGTGTCTCTTTCTCATTAGAACACTGGTCAGTGGATTAAGACCCACTCATCTTATGCATCTTGTTGCTACTGCTAAGTCACTTCAGTCGTGTCTGACTCTGTGCGACCCCATAAATGGCAGCCCATGAGGCTCCCCCGTCCCTGGGATTCTCCAGGCAAGAACACTGGAGTGGGTTGCCATTTCCTTCTGCAATACATGAAAGTGAAAAGTGAAAGTGAATTGGCTCAGTCGTGTCCGACTCTTAATGACCCCATGGACTGCAGCCTACCAGGCTCCTCTGCCCATGGGATTTTCCAGGCAAGAGTAGTGGAGTGGGATGCCATTGACGCACTCATCCTATGTATCTTATGTAAGTTTAATTACTGCTTTAAAGGCCCTGTCTCCATATACAGTCATATTGGGGTTTAGGGCTTCAAGATATGAATTTTGGGGATGGACACAATTCAGTCTAAAACAATTACGATCACCACATACAGAATACATTTTTAGTATTTTAATCTGTTTTTCATAATGTCTTTTTATACTGAAGAGAATCTCTAATTTTTTTTTTTTGAGAATCTCTAAATTCAAATTTTCTCATTCTTTAGCTTTCATAACTCTTAGCATTGAAGTTTTTTTTTCCTGTTGCTCCTACTTTTGAGTCCCTTTGGCTTCTTCTGACTGTGTATTATTTGCCTGAGAGAGATTATTCATGTTCATGACTTCAGTTACCACCTCTGTACATGGTGAATCTGGCATCACATGTCCAGCCCACCAATTTTGGCCCATATATCCAACAGCAACCTTCCATGGTATTCATGGTTCTTGACATGGGCATCATCCAATGCCTTTTGAAATGTGGAATCTTGGAACTTGCCCCTCCCAATCTGTTGACTCCAAATCTACATTTTGGCCAGATCCCCAGATGATGTTATAAATGTTAAGTTTGTAAAGTAGGCTTCTACTTGATTACTTTGTCTGAAGATTTAAAAAATCTTAAACTGAATATGTCAAGAATGGAATGAATTATTAATTAGTTTTCACTCATTCATTGATTTGGTAACTACTTATTGAGTGTACTATATCTTTTACCACTGCTACATTGGTGAACAAAGCAAACCAATAACCCCTGCCTACTTCAATTTTTTATTGGAGTGCGGAAGACAGATAAGAAACAATAAAACATTGTAAATAAGCATGTTATATGCTCAAATAGAAAGTAATATGTGCCATGGGAAGATGAAAATCTTGAGCAAAATAAGAGCAACTATTAATATAGTGGGGGACACTGAGAAGGTGATGTTTCCTTTCCTTTATTTCTTTTTTAAATTTAAACTTTAAATTTAAAAATAAACCATTTAAAATGGTTGATTTACAATGTTGTGTTAGTTTCTGCTGTACATAGAAGTGAATCAGTTAAACATATATATGCGTCCACTCTTTTTTAGATTCTTTTCTCATATAGGCCATTACAGAGTATTGAGTAGAGTTCCCTGTGCTATAGAGTAGGATCTTATTATCTATTTTATTTATAGTAGTGTATAAATGTCAATCCAAATCTCCCAATTTATCCCTGCATACATTTCCTTTATTTCTTACCTCAGTAAAGAATACAGTCTTTTCATTAGTCACCTGATGGAAAACAATTAAACGTTATCTTAACGTCTTTACTTTACCTGTGAATTCTAGGTTCCTAATGTTTTTCTGATGTTGACTGGCCAGTGTTGGTTTTTTTCCCTATCCTCATACTTCTCCGTTTCAACTTGGTTATAGTCCCCTTGGTTATAGGCCTTGATGCTGGGAAAGACTGAAGGCAAAAGGAGAAGGGGGTGGCAGAGGATGATATGGATAGAATCAACTCAATGGATTTGAATTTGAGCAAATTCCCAGAGATAGCAGAGGACAGAGGAGCCTGGTGTGCTATAGTCCGTGAGCTCTCAGATAGACATGACTTAGCAACTGAACACCAATAGCACCACATAGGCCCCTAAGTGACCTCACTGCACTTCTATCTGTTTCCACATTACTGCAATGACGGTGATGGCTTTCACTTGCTGGCTGGGAAACTTTTAATGGCTCTCACTGCCTTATTAATAAAACTGAAACATCTTATGATGATCAAGATGGCTAACTATAATCTTGCCTCCTTCTCCCTTTAACTATAATTCCCATGAACACACTCCTCACTAGCCAAATTAACTGCATACGACTCTCTGAACACACAGTGATCTTTCCTTTTCACCCCTGCTCATCCTCACCTTTGTTGTTTGCTGCTGCTTTTTTTGCATGAAACGTGGAAATGTTATCTTTGTATTCCTGATTCCTCCTCTGTCCTCAAATATGACAATATACTAACACTGTATTATTTTTGTGGATTTTTATCAGGATATATATTCTTAGAAGGCAGAGATATTTTGTTTAACTGTGAACCCCTGGCACCAACACAGAGCTTGGTATGCCATAGTGTTTAGTATTTTGTGACAAATAGTTGATAGGTGATGGTTTATGGAATGAATGGAAGTCTTCTAAGAGATGATCCTTTCGGAGAGAATGAGGGCAAAGGCATAGAGGTATGTCTGGAGAATAACAAGCACTTTTGTGGAACCCTAAACTGTGGATTGGGTTGCTGAAATTGAGAGTGTCCTATATACCTTTCTAAGAAGACTAGATTTCATGCTGTAGAGAATAGAGAGGCATAGATGACTTTACGCAAATGAATGGCATAGTCTGTGGACTACCAGATTTGAATTTCTGTAGATGAATCTTATGGAGGATGGGAGGTGATTGTTAAGGAACAAATGGGAGGTATGTCCTCCAGGTGCAGTGATTCCAGTGAAAAGATTAAGACTTAAGCTAAGGCAATGGCAGAAGCATTGGAAAGGAGGCTGGAAAATAAAGATGTAAAGTTTCCCTACTACGATATATTGGGTGTGAAAGAAGAAATGGAAGAAAGACACCATTTACCAAGATTAAAGTTGGGGTTTTAGGGACCATAAAAATATCTATTCATGATCAATTTGAAAGTCTCCACATCTACCAACTCATGGGGAAAGGCCCTGATACTGGGAAAGATTGAGGACAAGAGGAGAAGGGGACAACAGAAGTTGAGATTGTAGGATGGCATCACTGACTCAATGGACATGAGTTTGAGCAAACTCCAGGAGATAATGAAGGACAGGGAAGCCTGGCATGCCACAGTCCATGGGGTCACAAGGAGACACGACTAAGCAACTGAATAGCAACAACATCTGCAGCCATTTGTGCCAGGCCTCTTCATTTCCAGAGGATTCTTTGATTCCAAACAGGTGGTCATTTATGTTGGATAGAAATCAGGAATGGAGTCACACATCTTCTCATTCATTAAACCCTGCTCTCTAAGAAAGAACCAGTCAATTTAATCAATTATATTTTAGTAGCTGCAGCATGAGAATTGATGTTTGTTCATCCATTACAGTTACTGGAACATAGCCATCAAGCAGACACTTATTTTCTAGTAGAGGAAATCGATAAAATATAGATAATCATTTAACTGTGTTAGTGAGAAGATAGACCATCTTTTTTCTTTTGACTGAGAATTATTTATAAATTTGTGCTTCCTGTGACCGTTTTGTTATTACTTGTCTGGTCAAGCTTTGCTAAGGAAAAGTGAAAGTGAAAGTCGCTCAGCTGTCTCCGACTCTGCAACACCATGATTATACAGTCCATGGAATTCTCCAGGCCAGAGTACTGGAGTGGGTAGCCTTTTTCTTCTCCAGGGGATCTTCCCAACCTAGGGATTGAACCCAGGTCTCTTGCAATGCAGGTGAATTCTTTACCAGCTGAGCCACAAGGGAAGCCCAAGAATACTGGAGTGGGTAGGCAGAAAGTGAAGAGGAATTAAAGAGCTTCTTGATAAAAGTGAAAGAGGAGAGTGAAAAAGCTGGCTTAAAACTCAACATTCAAAAAACAAAGATCATGGCATCTGGTCCCATCACTTCATGGGAAATAGATGGGGAAACAATGGAAACAGTGTCAGACTTTATTTTCTTGGGCTCCGAAGTCACTGCGGATCTTCCCGACCCAGGAATTGAACCAGGGTCTCAAAAGTTTGATTAAATACTCACCAGACACTTGCCATGGGAACATCTGATTTTCTCTGATTGCAAATCTTACATATTTGAAAGTTGTATTTATCCTTCCAACAGAGTGGTGGTTTTTTACAACTCCAGCAGTTTTATATCACTAGTTCTTCAAATACCAGTGAGAGAAAATTACAAGTTGAAACTTGAGGCTTAGTGCTTTCAAAATTAGATTTAATTTTTAAAAATTTGATTATTCCAACTATAATTTATAACCACCCCTGCTGTTTAATTTCACTTTCAAAGAAATTCTTTCAAAAGTATCAATGGGGAATGCGGTTTCATAATTGCAGTATTTTAATCACACATCCTACAGATTTCTGAAGTTTACTGCCCTTCCAACATTTCCATCTCCTGTCCCTGCCTTTTGGTCCAGGGGACATTTCATCTGGATCAGACTAGTGAGTTTTCTTTTTTCCCCCAGAACCGTTATGTATATAAAAAAGTTCAAAACTAAAGTCTTTAAGACTTGGTCTTTTGAAATGCTAGAACTCAAGGTTTTCAGACCTCAAAGCTTTGGCTTTAAAACTCCAAAGTCTTGGATTTCTAAATTGAAAAACTTCTGTTTTGTTAGTTTCCTCTTTGCGCAATTTATACTGAAAAGGGAAGCAGTATGAGAGGGGAAAATAACTTAGCAAATGTATTATACATTACTCACTCCAATCAATTTTATTTTCATGCTGCTGAAGTGTGTCACATACCTGAGTTCTCTCATATTTAGTAAAGATGTATCGCTTTATGTTCTTAGACACCAAAGAGAAGACGCAGATGGGAGAATTACCCAAACCTACTAAACTTTTAATCAGTAAGCAGTGAGTCAGCTTGTTGTAAGCCTCTGACATTTCTATATGGAAAAGAAAGTAGTTAGTACCACTAACTACTGGTAACTACTGGTTTAAATACCAGTAGCTAGTGAGGGCTTTAGGGAATCTAATAAAGTGACATGTGTCTGTGTGTGTGTATGTACTATTCACAATTTCTTGGGCCAATAGACATCACCAGATGGTCAACACCGAAATCAGATTGATTATATTCTTTGCAGCCAAAGATGGAGAAGCTCTATACAGTCAGCCAATCAAGACTGGGAGCTGACTATGGCTCAGATCATGAACTACTTATTGCCAAATTCAGATTTAAATTGAAGAAAGTAGGGAAAACCACTAGACCATACAGGTATGACCTAAATCAAATCCCTTATGATTATACAGTGGAAGTGAGAAATAGAGTTAAGGGCCTAGACCTGATAGATAGAGTGCCTGATGAACTATGGAATGAGGTTTGTGATATTGTACAGGAGACAGGGATCAAAGCCATCCCATGGAAAAGAAATGCAAAAAAGCAAAATGGCTGTCTGGGGAGGCTTTACAAATAGCTGTGAAAAAAAGAGAAGCGAAAAGCAAAGGAGAAAAGGAAAGATATAAGCATCTGAATGCAGAGTTCCAAAGAATAGCAAGAAGAGATAAGAAAGCCTTCTTCAGTGATCAATGCAAAGAAATAGAGGAAAACAACAGAATGGGAAAGACTAGAGATCTCTTCAAGAAAATTAGAGATACCAAGGGAACATTTCATACAAAGATGGGCTTGATAAAGGACAGAAATGGTATGGACCTAACAGATGCAGAAGATATTAAGAGGTGACAAGAATACACAGAAGAACTGTACAAAAAAGATCCTCACGACCCAGATAATCACGATGGTGTGATCACACACCTAGAGCCAGACATCCTGGAATGTGAAATCAAGTGGGCCTTAGAAAGCATAATACGAACAAAGCTAGTGGAGGTGATGGAATTCCAGTTGAGCTATTTCAAATCCTGAAAGATGATGCTGTGAAAGTGCTGCACTCAATATGCCCTCAAATTTGGAAAACTCAGCAGTGGCCACAGGACTGGAAAAGGTCAGTTTTCATTCCAATCCCAAAGAAAGGCAATGCCAAAGAATGCTCAAACTACCGCACAATTGTACTCATCTCACACGCTAGTAAAGTAATGCTCAAAATTCTCCAAGGCAGGCTTCAGCAATATGTAAACCGTGAACTTCCTGATGTTCAAGCTGGTTTTAGAAAAGGCAGGGGAACCAGAGATCAAATTGCCGACATCTGCTGGATCATCAAAAAAGCAAGGAGAGTTCCAGAAAAACATCTATTTCTGCTTTATTGACTATGCCAAAGCCTTTGACTGTGTGGATCACAATAAATTGTGGAAAATTCTGAAAGAGATGGGAATACCAGACCACCTGATGTGCCTTTTGAGAAATCTATATGCAGGTCAGGAAGCAACAGTTAGAACTGGAGATGGAACAACAGACTGGTTCCAAATAGGAAAAGGATTACGTCAAGACTGTATATTGTCACCCGGTTTATTTAACTTATATGCAGAGTACATCATGAGAAATGCTGGACTGGAAG
>NW_011494919.1:1476740-1490514 GCF_000754665.1 Bison bison bison | reverse complement strand
TATAAGTAACCTCAGATATGCAGATGACACCACCCTTATGGCAGAAAGTGAAGAGGAACTCAAAAGCCTCTTGATGAAAGTGAAAGAGGAGAGTGAAAAAGTTGGCTTAAAGCTCAACATTCAGAAAACGAAGATCATGGCATCTGGTCCCATCACTTCATGGGAAATAGATGGGGAAACAGTGGAAACAGTGGCAGACTTTATTTTTGGGGGCTCCAAAATCACTGCAGATGGTGATTGCAGCCATGAAATTAAAAGATGTTTACTCCTTGAAAGGAAAGCTATGACCAAACTAGATAGCATATTCAAAAGCTTTACTTTTGAAAGTAAAGAGACATTACTTTCATATTCAAAGAGACATTACTTTGCCAACAAAAGTTCGTCTAGTCAAGGCTATGGTTTTTCCAGTGGTCATGTATGGATGTGAGAGTTGGACTGTGAAGAAGGCTGAGCGCCGAAGAATTGATGCTTTTGAACTGTGGTGTTGGAGAAGACTCTTGAGAGTCCCTTGGACTGCAAGAAGATCCAACCAGTCCATTCTGAAGGAGATCAGCCCTGGGATTTCTTTGGAAGGAATGATGCTAAAGCTGAAACTCCAGTACTTTGGCCACCTCATACGAAGAGTTGACTCATTGGAAAAGACTGATGCTGGGAGGGATTGGGGGCAGGAGGAGAAGGGGATGACAGAGGATGAGATGGCTGGATGGCATCACTGACTCGATGGACGTGAGTCTGAGTGAACTCCGGGAGTTGGTGATGGACAGGGAGGCCTGGCGTGCTGCGATTCATGGAGTTGCAAGGAGTCAGACACGACTGAGTGACTGAACTGAACTGAATACTTATATAAAGTTCATACCCAGTGAAAACTTTTATTTAAGAGAATAAATTTGAATACATTTTTTAAAAGATGTATTTTTTGTTTCTATTGTTAGAGAAGTATTAAATATATAAAAATAAGTAGAGAATTGTAAAAGCTGCCTTCTAAACATTATGCATAACATTATGCCATTTATATTGGCATTTCTTATGAACTTTGGGATTTAACTGCTTTCTTTGTTTTTCCATTCAGAGAATTTATCAACAGCCTTCGACTGTACAGGACATTCTATGGGGGCCTGGCTGATCAGGTTTGTGCTAATGAATTAGATGCTGCTGATGGACTACCATGCTGGAATGGAGAAGACATAGTAAAAAGGTATTTTATGTGTGGTGATCTATGAAAACTTAGCAGCCACTTTCATCTTTGTTTTTTTCTTTCCCCCCTGTTCTTTAATGCGTTACTTCAGATTTAACTTTGCCCCACAGGTCAGAGGATCCATTAATTCCTTCTCTTTTGTTTGTCCAAGAAAAATTTAATTCTTCTGACATTGTAGAAATGTGGATAGCATTATGTGGTGTTCTAAAAGGTCTCTTGTCTTTGGTATCCGTCTATGGCTTACTGAACAATCTCACTTTTTCTATTAGGTGTTATTTAATGTCTAGCCAATCTGTCTTGTTTCTCAAATATCTTTTTTTTTTTTTAGTTTAATTTTATGACTATTTAGAAAGTGAGGACATTTAGTGAAATATGAATACCTGGGCAAAGATTCGTTGATATCTGTATATATGTCACCACAGTGTCAACATGGGTTTCACAGGTGCTGCTGGTGGTGAAGAACCTGCCTGCCAGTGCAGTACACATGATAGATGTGGGCTTTGATCTCTGGGTCAGCAAGATCCCCTGGAGGAGGGCATGGCCACCCACTCCAATATTCTTGCCTGGAGAATCCCCATGGACAGAGGAGCCTGGTGGGCTACAGTCCATGGAGTTGCAGAGTCGGACGTGGCTGAAGCAACTTAGCACACAGCACAGTGTTCATGTCCTCCCTACAGTTGTCTCTTTGAGTGTATGTGAGAAAGCGGGGTGGGGAGAGAGAGAGAGCGATAGAGAGAGCTGGTACTTTTATGTACGTCTGTTGGAGGCATTGTTTATTTATATACTGTCCATTGTTCTCAAGCTCAGGAGTGAATTTTTTTTTACCTTTTTTTTTCCACTGTCTAGAATTTCTTTGAGTTTATTTTCCTTCGCTTCCTATAACTGGTCGTGCTCTCAAGTAATTTCTTGAGTTTTAGAAAGTCCTATTTTCTGTCTAAAACCATAGTGTTGGTCCAAGTAATTGGCAGGAAATTAGTTGATTTTCTAGTGCTAGTGATTATCATAGAATGTAGGCCTGTGCTGTGTTCGGATTTGAATGTTTTAGTGTATTTTATATTGAGAAATCGGCCAAAAAATAGGGTGTTAAATTTTCTGATTTATAAACACGCCTACTCCATATAAGGATAGGTAGTTTAGTTACCACAAAAGTGATGATTTCATTTAAAATGTCATTTAGCAAATTCAATTTGCTATGATAAACATATACTATAATTAATGTGAGTATAAATTCATGTAATAAAAACTTTATTTCTGGGTGATCATACTCATTATAGTTACATTCCTGATATAGTAGAATGATTACTTATAGTGTATATTCAAATATCTCATAAGAAATCTTTGATTTCACAGAAAATAATTACTGAAGGTAGGAACTATAATTAAATTTAAATAAAATATTCAGCTGACATGGCTAGTGTTCTTTTCTCATTATGCTCCTTGGATGTTGAAATGTGTTCTTAAATATATCTTTCTTGCCTTTACTGAGAATAGTCATGGCATGCATAGTATTTTGAGTTCTTGCAGTATTCATGTTAATAAGATTTCTGCCACTTAGATCTAGTAATTAAATCCTACTTTGACTTATACTTTCTCTTTTCCCATTGTTCAAACCAGAATTGAATATTTTTGTGTATTAACAATTTTTCTACAAGAGCTAATGAGCTTTCATGGTGATTAATGAATGATTTAGTTCAGAATATACATATATTTAATATACAACATTACATTATATTATACATTTGATTCTAGAGCTGCAAGAGCCCTAGTTTCAATTTGTCCCATTCCTCTCAATTATTTGGTCAGGGGGTTGTATAATAGGAAATACTGTTGGAGAAATCAATGGTTTGGGAAAAGTTTTCAGAGGGATAGTATTTTTAACTCAAAGATAAACCTACATTTCTCCAAAGAAGACATACAGATGGCTAACAAACACATGAAAAGATGCTCAACATTGCTCATTATTAGAGAAATGCGAATCAAAACTACAATGAGATATCACCTCACAGTGGTCAGAATGGCCATCGTCAAAAAGTCTACAAACAATAAATGCTGGAGAGGGTGTGGGAAAAAGGGAACACTCTTGCACTGTTGGTGGGAATGTAAATTGATTCAGCCACTATGGAAGATGGTATGGAGATTCCTTAAAGAAATAGGAATAAAACCACCATATAACCCAGCAATCCCACTCCTAGGCATATACCCTGAGGAAACCAAAATTGAAAAAAACACATGTATCCCATTGTTCTTTGCAGCACTATTTACAATAGCTAGAACATGGAAGCAGCTATGTCCATCGACAAATGAATGGATAAAGTGGTGGTACATATACACAATGGAATTACTCAGCCATAAAAAGGAATGCCTTTGAGTCAGTTCTAATGAGGTAGGTGAACCTAGAACCTATTATACAGAGTGAAGTAAATCAGAAAGAGAAAGATAAATATCATATTCTAACACATATACAGAATCTAGAAAAATGGTACTTAAAAATTTACTTACAGGGCAGTAATGGAGAAACAGACATGGAGAATAGACTGGTGGACATGGGGAGAGGGGAGGAGAGAGTGAGATGCATGGAAAGAGTAACATGGAAACTTACATTACCATGTGTAAAATAGACAGTCAATGGGAATTTGCTGTATGAATCAGGAAACTCAAACTGGGGCTCTGTGTCAACCTGGAGTGGTGGGATGGGGAGGGAGATTGTGGGGGGTGTTCAGGAGGGACGGGATATATGTATACCTATGACTGATTCATGTTGAAGTTTGACAGAAAACAACAAAATTCTGCAAAGCAATTATCCTTCAATAAAAACATAAATAAATTTTTTTTTCTCTAATTTTATTTTATTTTTAAACTTTACATAATTGTATTAGTTTTGCCAAATATCAAAATGAATCCGCCACAGGTATACATGTGTTCCCCATCCCGAACCCTCCTCCCTCCTCCCTCCCCATACCATCCCTCTGGGCCATCCCAGTACACCAGCCCCAAGCATCCAGCGTCATGCATCGAACCTGGACTGGCAACTCGTTTCCTACATGATATTTTACATGTTTCATTGCCATTCTCCCAAATCTTCCCACCCTCTCCCTTTCCCACAGAGTCCATAAGACTGTTCAATACATCAGTGTCTCTTTTGCTGTCTCGTACACCGGGTTATTGTTACCATCTTATAAATAAATTTTTAAAGATATATTTTCTTCTACATGATATATGTTTTAAGACCTCATTCATGGTTTATGAATAAAGAAAGCTTATCTGTAGCAAGAACTCTCCATGGGAAGCATCCACATTTCTGGTAAAGAAAGTGAGCAATTCTCATTATTCTCAGTTGCTTCCCCCTCCTGTCTTCCTTTTCCATACCACCCAGCCTCCGGATTGTCAGTTGCTTCCAAGAGCCCTAAGTGACTCCACTCTCCTGTGAACACCTTTCACTTCACTTAATTTTCCCTCATATAGCCCTTCTACCTCATCACCTTATCTGACATTTTCCCTTCCCTCAGGATGTTTTTCCTCTTTATGTTTTTCCTCTTTTCCCTATCTCATGGGTCACCAATCTTACTCCTTGCCTCACCAGGCCAGCCGATGAGCCTCACACACTAGCTCCCTACCACCTCTCTAGGCTACTTCCCAAATGAACATTTTTCAAGCCTGATTGTTTTCCAGCACTCAACTAAGGTTTCATAAGAATCATCTCACTGAATTCTCCCCCAAATTTTCTTCCTAATGCTTTAGAGTAAGCTGATTTTGTGGTGTCTCTTTTCTGCTCGATCTTGAGAAAATTCTTATCTGTACCTTAAATTGTAATTTCATTCATGGCTCTGCTAGTTTTTGATATAAACGTAGATCAGGCATTATTTTCAATGCAAAGTCTATGCTAAAATATAAATATCCATCATATCCAGTTAACATGGTATATTGACCATTGAATATTACGTGGCAGTCAAAAATGATTCATATTTATATTTGCTAAAGCAGAATAAGTTCAAATAACTATTAAATAAAGATAGTTAAAAGTTGGATATTAAGTATTTTATCAGAAGATTTGAATAAGTAAAAATACTAATATTGGTTCCACATAGAATATTTCTGGGCAGTTATGTGAAAACTGCTAATATACTTAAAGTACTGGGGAGGCTTTATTTTTTATTTGCATTATATTTATTAATTGGTATTTAATGAAAACATGTTACAGTGATGTTAGAATTATGGGCCATTATTATTTTCTTCTTTTTATAATTCTTTTTTGAGATAAAAGCACTATTTTTATATTTTGTTTCTAACCAATTTTGACTTTTATAGTAATTTTATGATACAGGTTTTTCAAAAAATTGATGGATATGTTTTCATAAAATGGCCTTAATGTAAAGTCAAGTTCTGATGAATTTTACAATCCTGAACTATTAGCTGCTTTTTCCTTGAGAAAAACAAAATATAGTGTGAAAATACTAAGATCCCCAAATAGAATATTCATTTTAGAGACCCAAAGTTGACTGAAATAAATAATGCCATCAAATTTTGAAGAAATGAATATTAAGTGAATGTATACCACATTTGGTGGAGAAGGAAATGACAACCCACTCCAATATTCTTGCCTGGAGAATTCCATGGACAGGGGAGTCTGGTGGGCTACGGTCCGTGGGATCGCAAAGAATCAGACACGACTGAGTACACAGCACATACCACATTTGGAGATAGTAGGGATTTTTATTTTGCTTTTATATGCTGGGTTGTAATACTCTCAGATTTAATCTAGAGAAATTATGCCAAACACATCAATAGGATAAATTTGTGGCCCAGATTGAGCCTATCATTCACTATAAGAGTGAAGTGATTATTTTGGCAAGATTTCTTCTCCTGGAGGCATTTTTAAGGAGATGATTGATACCATTATTTATGTGCATAGACGTCCTGCCTTAAAAAATATGAGAACCATACAGCTTGTTTCAATATTATGACAGGCCTACAAACTGGGTCAAATCACCTTTTTGTTCATCAAAAGAGGTGGAATTCCTTTGTGGTTGAATATGAAATATGTCAAATAGCTGTAGCATATTAATTTATGAAACAATCTCTTTTAGTTCAAATGATTTTGAACAGTGCATGTATACCATATACACTATCAAGACACCAAAGTACATAGCTCAAGCAATTCCTGATTAACGATGAAAATGTATCACTAAAATCCACAGAGTCTCTATTTCTTTCCTCCCGTCCTTTCATCATGAAACAAAAGTGTTCTCTGAAAGGCCTGCCAGTGTCTACTCTGCTGAGTTCCCTGTGGTTGCAAATTGATTGTTTGAAGGCTTTCACTTGTCTTTCTGAGTACTGAAGTTCAGATGACAGCTGCTTAATTTCCAGGCTTTCTTTTTCCTTTTTGATTAATAGACAGATAATCCAGTAACTCTCCTTCGATCTCCAGGAATTTATGACTTCCGCAGCAACTCTTAAACTAGCCAATAGCTGTTAAGTATTCTATTAAAATAAATAATCCATGTGATTTCTATCTTGATGTAGTTAATGTTCTATAATGCTATTTTCTTAACACAGTGTTTTCTTTTTGAACTCTTCTGCTAAGGTGCCCCATGTCAACATATTATAATTGAATTTAAAAAATCAGAAAAGAATATAAAACCTGAAAAAATCTGAGATTTTATACTTATGTATTATCAGTTTTCTTTCCATCAAATGACATTTTTCCTGGCCATAACTTTTTTTTAATCTCACTTTCCCCAACTTTTTACCCATTATTTATCTGGAAAACTACTTCATCTTCAAATTTTCTGTTTCTTCCTGACTTTCTTACATTCAGTTATATGTTCTTTTTTTTAAAAAACCCCAGCTTAGTTTCCAAATGTCACAGACATTTAAACCCACTCAGGTCTCAAGATTGTACTAATGTAACAACTGGCTGTTTTTCCTGTGTTGCTTATGCAAAGGCAATATGTTCTTTATGACTTAACACCAGCCTGTTTTCTATTTTTTACCCCTTGCAATTTCTACCTATTCAATCAGGTTAATATTGAAGCATACCTTTGTAATAATCATCATTGTTATCATACCTTTGGCTTATCTTACTTGGTTTGGAATTGGAGGTCACTTAAAATGAGTGATTATGAGGCATCCCCACTCCTACTCCATCACAACAATCTGCCATGAACTTTAATAGTTCCACTATTCCATTAATATGGAATAATTTTAAATTAAATACTTTTTTCCATACAACTCTATATACAGTTTTGCCAAACTCTCATTTAAAAAATTATTCAAGTATAGTTGATTTGCAATGTTGTGTTAATTTCTGCTATACAGTAATTTACTTTAATATATATATATATCCTTTTTATTTTCTTTTCCATTATAGTTTAATCACAGAATATTAAATGTGGCTCCTTCTGCCATATGGTAGGACCTTGTTGTTTAACCAGTCTATATATAATAGATTGCATCTGCTAATTCCAAACAATTTCCCACTTTTTTTTGAGTCCTAGTGAAGTGAACCCCCTCATTTGTGTTTTATTGTAACCTCTAAATTCACCATAATTCCTGTAGTACTTTTTTGCATTTATATGTCATATATCTTCTTATCTACTGAAATTTATTTTATAACACAGCTTCTGTATTATCTGAGAGGCTAAGACTGGTATCATTGAACACATCAATAATTTTTAAAGCTAACAGAACTCTGAGGAAAAATCTTTGATAAATGCTTTAATATGAGAAGAGATTTGGTGACTTGGGGGTGTGGCTTGGTGATAACATTTGGGTGAGTCATACACGCTTCCAAAATGAAATTGAGTGTCTGAGAAATGAGAAGAAAGGAAATGAATCATAAAAGTTCCTACCTATGGCTGACTCTGGATACTGATATTTTTTTCTAACTTAACCTTAGTATTATGCCTGTGTCATTCTGTGCACACTCATAGACATGTTAATGAAATCACAGTCTAAAGAACTCAGGAAAGCTCCTGTCTTAGACACTTATTAGGTATGATTGTATTTATCACAGATGAGGCACCTGGGCTAGTGGTGGATCAAAGTGTCTAGATGCACCCAAGGTCAAAATTCCGAGTCTACTTTCTTCAGTATAGGAAGAACTGAAACATTTTTGCTCTTTTGTGGCAGGAATAGAAAGTGTGGTTTTAGATATATTACAGAGTGCTTATGTGCATGTGTTCATGCTCAGTCTGTCTGACTCTTTGCAATCCCATGGACTGTAGCCCACCAGGCTCTTCTGTCCATGGAATTTCCCAGGCAAGAATATTGAAGTGGGTTGCTATTTCCTTCTCCAGAGGATCTTCCTAACCCAAGGATCAGGCCTGTGTCTCCTATTTCTCCTGCATTGGCAGGCAGGTTTTTTTTTTCCTACTGAGCCACCCAGGAAGCCCAGATATAAGAGACTGTCAAATTCCTTTCATTGTAGAATGCACAGTTTAGGGCCAAGGGACAAAGAATCAGTATGATTGATGTATTAGGTTCTAAATGAGCGTAAAATGTGAAGAGTTCTTGACTGTGTACAATCTTCTTACATCTTACTACGGTACACTTGCTTGGCAGATGATTTTTATTTAAATGGTAGTGCTTGAAATAGTTATTCCACAGTTTAGTTCTATAGAAAATAAGATAGGAAAAGGTAGCAAGAGGATGCTCATTTTGTCAACTTTGCTCCAAGTTCTGCCTAGGAAAATACCCATTCTTCTCAAGTCATATGCACTTTTTGGTGTTTTCTAAGAAATGCTCCATTAAGGTGGCGATAATTGCACGGTGTCTCATTTTTCAAATGGAGAAATTTCTTTTGAATCTTTCTTCACTGGCTTATTGACTTAATAGTCAGTTGTCCCTATGAAGTACACAATCATTACGTTTAGGGAGCTGGAACACAAAGGTGAAAACAGAAACTTTCACTAAACCCTCTCTGAAGACTGCTTTTCCCTGTCACTAGAATGAAATCACAGCCAATTCTCAGAATTTTTTTGGTCATCAGTGTCTGAAGGATTTGTAATTGTCATTAGTTCCATAAGCAGTTGCTAAATTCAGTAATTAAATTCAGCCCATGGAAAGTCTAAATTCAGCAAAAGAAGGTTCTAGGTTGACTTGATCATTGGAGCTTCACTTAAAGTGGCCATTTCTCCCCATTCCTCTGAGATATTGCTTCAGTCTTGGAGGTACCTACATGGAGGTGAACCACTCCACATCCACATGCCCATCTTGACTTCTCCTTGTCCTCCAGCTCATGTTTATGACTCCCCCAGCTTGGAGCTGGAGGGACACTGCGGCAGCAGTGAGAGAGAAGGGGTAAGAGAAAGGAATATTCTTTGGCTGATTATTTTACCTCTCTCCTTAATGATTCCTAGCTTGGCAGGTATTAAGACTGATGTTCTAGGCCTTTCGTGTGTTCAGGACAAGGTCTACCCCCTGGTCTACTCCATCTGATGGTCAATTCTGGCTTCTTTCTGCTGAGGTCTCCTGGTGGGAGTCTTTTCTCCCTCGTGGTCCACTCAAGGCCATAGAAACTTTGTGTTTCTGTCTCCCACTTTTAGTGGAAGTACAGCCTGTATTCAGTGGAGTTGCTTCTTTTTACTCTCCTGTTATGTAGGTAGCTTCTACTACAAACATGGACCACCTTCCATTTTCTTAGGCATGAACCAACTACTAATCCTTTTAATTCTTCAGCTTACAAGGATCCCTCAGCCTCTCTCACTTAGCATGAATGAATATGGGGATGACACAGCAGTCTAACAAGTTCCTTCAACAAGTTCTCTCCTTCTGTCTCTTCAACCTCAGTTCTTTAATACAATTAAGGTGAAAATCAGAGTGAAAGACTGAAAACCAATTTTCAGCCATGTTTTTTATGCCTAGCACTTCAGTTTGGAATACCATCAATTGTCTTATTCTCAGCTGAAATGGAAACAGAAAAAGTGCTATTTTGACATCCTTTTACATGTATTTGGAACTGAGGGGTAGAAGACAGGAAACTAGATTCCATTTTCAATACTGCAGTTGACTTTGAATGGGATACAAAGGTAAGGAAGACTTTGTCCCCATGTCAGGGACTTCAATTCCAAACACAGGTAGAGAATATGTTCACAGTATGAACACCAACAAGACAGATACTGTTAAATAAGTGAGATACAAAAAAATCCGACAGACTTTCAAATAAGGAAAAATCTCATTTGGTTGAGAGGATTTGAACAATATTTAATAAAAGGGGTAATATGTGATATGTGTCTTGAATCATTCATTTGAAATAACCTCTGAAATATTTATGAGTGAGATGAGATGATGTCTGAAATTTGCTTTAAAACCAATCATCGAATCATGGGAAGGTGATCACACTAAATATGAAATGTATATATGTATATGGTCATCTGAGTTAAATTCACCCATTCCAGTCCATTTCAGTTCGCTGATTCCTAGAATGTCGACATTCACTCTTGCCATCTCTTGTTTGACCACTTCCAATTTGCCTTGATTCATGGACCTGACATTCCAGGTTCCTATGCAATATTGCTCTTTACAGCATCGGACCTTGCTTCTATCACCAGTCACATCCACAGTTGGGTATTCTTTCTGCTTTGGCTCCATCCCTGCATTCTTTCTGGAGTTATTTCTCCACTGATCTCCAGTAGCATATTGGGCACCTACTGACCTGGGGAGTTTCTCTTTCAGTATCCTATCATTTTTCATTTTCATACTGTTCATGGGGTTCTCAAGGCAAGAATACTGAAGTGGTTTGCCATTCCCTTCTCCAGTGGACCACATTCTGTCAAATCTCTCCACCATGACCCACCTGTCTTGGGTTGCCCCACGGGCATGGCTTAGTTTCACTGAGTTAGACAAGGCTGTGGTCCTAGTGTGATTAGATTGACTAGTTTTCTGTGAGTATGGTTTCAGTGTGTTTGCCCTCTGGTGCCCTCTTGCAACACCTACCATCTTACATGGGTTTCTCTTACCTTGGGCGTGGGGTATCTCTTCACAGCTGCTCCAGCAAAGTGCAGCCATTGCTCCTTACCTTGGACGAGGGGTATCTCCTCACTGCCAGCCTTCCTGACCTTCAGTGTGGGATAGCTCCTCTAGCTATCTAGCTGGAATGGGTGAATTTAACTCAGATGACCATTATATCTACTACTACGGGCAGGAATCCCTCAGAAGAAATGGAGTGGCCATCATGGTCAACAAAAGAGTCCAAAATGCAGTACTTGGATGCAATCTCAAAAACGACAGAATGATCTCTGTTCGTTTCCAAAGCAAACAATTCAATATCACAGTAATCTAAGTCTATGCACCAACCAATAACATTGAAGAAGCTGAAGTTGAACAGTTCTATGAAGACCTGCAAGACCTTTTTAGAACTAACACCCAAAAAAGATGTCCTTTTCATTATAGGGGACTGGAATGCAAAAGTAGGAAGGCAAGAAACACCTGGAGTAACAGGCAAATTTGGCCTTGGAATATGGAATAGCAGGGCAAAGGCTAATAGAGTTTTGCCAAGAAAATGCACTGGTCAGAGCAAACACCCTCTTCCAACAACACAAGAGGAGACTCTATACATGGACATCACCAGACGGTCAACACCAAAATCAGATTGATTATATTCTTTGCAGCCAAAGATGGAGAAGCTCTACACAGTCAGCAAAAACAAGACCAGGAGCTGACTGTGGCTCAGACCATGAACTCCTTATTGCCAAATTCAGACTGAAATTGAAGAAAGGGAAAACCACTAGATCATTCAGGTATGACCTAAATCAAATCCCTTATGATTATACAGTAGAAGTGAGAAATAGATTTAAGGGCCTAGATCTGATAGATAGAGTGCCTAATGAACTATGGAATGAGGTTCGTGACATTGTACAGGAGACAAGGATCAAGACAATTCCCATAGAAAAGAAATGCAAAAAAGCAAAATGGCTGTCTGGGGAGGCCTTACAAATAGCTGTGAAAAGAAGAGAAGTGAAAAGCAAAGGAGAAAAGGAAAGATATAAACATCTGAATGCAGAGTTCCAAAGAATAGCAAGAAGAGATAAGAAAGCCTTCTTCAGCGATCAATGCAAAGAAATAGAGGAAAACAACAGAATGGGAAAGACTAGGGATCTCTTCAAGAAAATCAGAGATACCAAAGAAACACTTCATGCAAAGATGAGCTCGATAAAGGACAGAAATGATATGAACCTAACCGAAGCAGAAGATATTAAGAAGAGATGGCAAGAATACACAGAAGAACTGTACAAAAAAGATCCTCATGACCCAGATAATCACGATGGTGTGATCACTGACCTAGAGCCAGACATCCTGGAATGTGAAGTCAAGTGGGCCTTAGGAAGCATCACTACGAACAAAGCTAGTGGAGGTGATGGAATTCCAGTTGAGCTATTCCAAATCCTGAAAGATGATGCTGTGAAAGTGCTGCACTCAATATGCCAGCAAGTTTGGAAAACTCAGCAGTGGCCACAGGACTAGAAAAGGTCAGTTTTCATTCCAATCCCAAAGAAAGGTCATGCCAAAGAATGCTCAAACTACTGCACAATTGCACTCATCTCACGCTAGTAAAGTAATGCTCAAAATTCTCCAAGCCAGGCTTCAGCAATATGTGAACTGTGAACTTCCTGATGTTCAAGCTGGCTTTAGAAAAGTCAGAGGAACCAGAGATCAAAGTGCCAATATCCGCTGGATCATAGAAAAAGCAAGAGAGTTCCAGAAAAGCATCTATTTCTGCTTTATTGACTATGCCAAAGCCTTTGACTGTGTGGATCACAATAAACTGTGGAAAATTCTGAAAGAGATGGGAATACCAGACCACCTGATCTGCCTCTTGAGAAATTTGTATGCAGGTCAGGAAGCAACAGTTAGAACCAGACATGGAACAACAGACTGGTTCCAAATAGGAAAAGGAGTTCGTCAAGGCTGTATATTGTCACCCTGCTTATTTAACTTATATGCAGAGTACATCATGAGAAACGCTGGACTGGAAGACGCACAAGCTGGAATCAAGATTGCCGGGAGAAATATCAATAACCTCAGCTATGCAGATGACACCACCCTTATGGCAGAAAGTGAAGAGGAAGTCAAAAGCCTCTTAATGAAAGTGGAAGTGGAGAGTGAAAAAGTTGGCTTAAAGCTCAGCATTCAGAAAATGAAGATCATGGCATCCAGTCCCACCACTTTATGGGAAATAGATGGGGAAACAGTGGAAACAGTGTCAGACTGTATTTTTCTGGGCTCCAAAATCACTATAGATGGTGACTGCAGCCATGAAATTAAAAGACACTTACTCCTTGGAAGGAAAGTTATGACCAACCTGGATAGCATATTGAATAGCAGAGACATTACTTTGCCAACAAAGGTCCGTCTAGTCAAGGGTATGGTTTTTCCTGTGGTCATGTATGGATGTGAGACTTGGACTGTGAAGAAGGCTGATAGAATTGATGCCGAAGAATTGATGCTTTTGAACTGTGGTGTTGGAGAAGACTCTTTAGAGTCCCTTGGACTGCAAGGAGATCCAACCAGTCCATTCTGAAAGAGATCAGCCCTGGGTGTTCTTTGGAAGGAATGATGCTAAAGCTGAAACTCCAGTACTTG
>NW_011494919.1:1472337-1476636 GCF_000754665.1 Bison bison bison | reverse complement strand
AAGGGGACGACAGAGGATGAGATGGCTGGATAGCATCACTGACTCGATGGACGTGAGTCTGAGTGCACTCCGGGAGTTGGTGATGGACAGGGAGGCCTGGCATTCTGCAATTCATGGGGTCGCAAAGAGTCGGACACAAACTGAGTGACTGATCTGATCTGATATGATCTGATATATGTGTATGGGCTTCTCTGGTGGTTCAGACAGTGAAGGTTCTGCCTGTAATGTGGGAGACCTGGGTCTGATCCCTGAGTTGGCAAGATCCCCTGGGGAAGGGCATGGCAACCCACTCCAGTATTCTTGCCTGGAGAATTCCCGTGGTAGAGGAGACTGGTGGGATACAGTCTACAGGGATGCAAAGAGTTGGAAATGACTGAGCAACTAAGTACACATATATGTATGTTCCTTATATGTGTGTAGATAGTCATGGAAGGTTTATTATGGCTGCAGGGTGTTCTTTGTATTTGTGTATTTGAAAATTTTATAGTAAAACATAATAAATAGAACTAGGCTTCCCAGGTGACTCTAGTGGTAAAGAATCTACCTGCCAATGCAGGAAACTCAAGGGATGCAATTCAATCCCTGGGTCTGGAAGATCCCCTGGAGTAGGAAATGGCACTCTACTCTAGAATTCTTGCCTGGAAAATTCCATGGGCAGAGGAGCCTGGGAGGCTATAATCCATGAGGCCACAAAGAGTTGGACATGACTGAATACACACACAGAGTAAATAAAAAATATAATGAGGCATAATAAAAATTATGTTGTCAACAGTCTATTCTGTCACATATGCTGTTCTAGATGATGGAGATACAGTGGTAGACAAGGCAGATATGAGCCCTCTCATTTAGAATATGATGTAGAGGAAAACACCAGTGATCCAAGGATTACAAGTGTGAATGGTTTAGAGGGTTTCTAAGACTGGATGGAAGTTTAATCAGCTGACTTAGAAGCAAGACAAAGAATGGGAGCAAATGCGTTAAGTTTGGTGGCCTCTTAAACTGCATTATTTATATTTGCATGTAACCTTTCAGAGTATCTCTTCTCCTTCTCAACACTTGCATTTAAGCTTCACAGGTGTGTCCTGACTACTTGTGTATTAAACTTTCCCATATCCATTATAGTGTAGCCATTCATTCAGAAAACCAGTAAAAGCTCATTTATTAACTTCTAATTGCATCAGTTTTCTGTCTTTTAAGTGTGGCTGAAAATAGTGCATATCTCATATTTGAGAATTAAATGTTATCCACAACAACAATTTAGCATACTAGTTATCACATAGTAAACATTCAAAAACTATTCAATCTTCTTATTGAGCAGTTTATATTCCTTTACTTCAGTAGGAATGAAACACTTTTGCACTGATCTCTCTTCATTGAATGTTTTCTATCGTGGATCAGAAGACATTCATTTGGAAAACAAAGACGTTAGAGAACAAAGGAAAACAAAGAAGGTTAGTTTATGGGTCAGTAAAATTAATATTAGGGATCGGGGCTTAGAGTAGGAGATATGCCTTATTAATAGTTTAAAAGACTATTTCATTGAGGATAGAAGTAGAGAAAATATATCGTAATAGGCAGTTTCAATACTCCAGTTTTGGCGAATTGTGATCTGTCTTGTACCCATGCCATACATCAGTTTTCTCAAGGGAGAACTAAAAGTTAAGATACAAAATAAAAGCATTGCAAAGATAAAAGAAAAAATATTTTACTCTGAAGCAGTTGTTTGGAAATAGTCAATCACTGTCTTAAAGTTGATCGTAATGAACTACCAGTTGGCTGGAAATAAATGTCTGAAGCCATGCTAAATATAAGTACATCATACAACAGATTGTTTCCGTGAAATGACAATTTTAAGGCTGCTACAGTTAAAGTCATTTCTCTTCATCCATTGAATCCCCAAAGGAAATACATGTTGTAAACAGAATCACTAAAACAAAATGAGCTTGAACATCAGTCATCACCGTGTGTCTACCTACTCAGTTTCTCACCAGATTGACATGGTACGAGGAAGCTATTTTTAACATGTTACCTGCTTCCATCAGAGATTATGTGAGAGGAAGATGAAAAAAAGAATAAGAGAGAACAAGATAAAAGTTCACTGACGTGGAAAGCTAAAGGACCTTTTCCCATCTGTTTGGCACAGAAGTTGTTATCTCTTTAGGGGTACAGATTTCATCACAGTTCCATAGACTTGTGACTACAGATTGTGTTATTGCAAACAGCAGCAGTCTTCAAGGGTTCTGGGAAGCCTATTCTTATATTACTTATATACCCTGAGCAGTTTCTTACTTATCCTTCATTTTCATATTGAACTTAGAAATTAAAAAGTATTCCCTTTTTAGTAAAATAGCTGTAAGTTTGATTATCTATAAAGATGGCACATATTTTTTCTTAGTCTAGTTCCTTCCATATCATAGGATACAAATTAATCAGTGAATGATTTATTATATTTTAGAAAAAAATGCCAGAAGAGATGAAAGAGAACAGTCACTTATTTATAATACTTTCTTCTTCAAATAGAGTTCAGTGTAGTCTCATTTATTTTATGAAAATAGCTCATTAGTTATCAGGATAGTCTCTTGTCCAACCATCAAGATCCTTATTTTCTGATACATTCTTCAAAACAAATGAGTAAATTTTACTAGTTACTGTTGAAATGCATTTCTAAAATTTGATTTGAAATTACTTGCATGTTAATGTAACATTTAATTACTGACCTTTATGTTTTGGCTTATATGATTAATATAATTATGTATTTCATTGTTCTGAATATTTCATTTACTCATAACTAAAATGAGGTAATATTTTGTTTTTTTTTTTTTCTCTTTAAGGAGATAAATGAATGCAGATTATTTTTTTGAGTTTTTTTTTTTTGTATAATCCACTTTCAAAGCTCTATCTTTAATCAGTTTTATATGTAATGGAACCACAAAGAATTTAAGTTATAAATCTTTGGGCTATTGAATAAGAAACTCAAGAGTTTAAGAATCATAAAGGAAATGAGTCTCAAGTTTTGGAAGTTGCCTAAAAGTCAGTTCATCTGAACAGTAAAAGCCTCTGGACAATGGTTGTGGGGAGGGAAAAGCAAATAAGAAAATTTTGCTGTCTAGACACTTAGTGCTTAAATTTTTCATAAGATTTCTATATTATAAAAAAGCAATATTTTCATTTTAAGAAATACCATTAATTTTTGAGTTCCCTCTATCAGCATCAACCAAATTGTATCTAAATTGGTACAAAGCTGCTCATTTCTTTGCCCCATTCTATGCAGTTGACAGCAAGAAAGGCCTCCTCCTAATAAAATGAAGACTCCGTTAACCAGTAAGGCATTAATATGGGGCTTTCCTAGTGGCTCAGACAGTAAAGAATCTGCCTGGTTTCCATCCCTAGGTCAGGGAAATCTCCTGGAGAAGGGAATGGCAACCTACTCCAGGATTTTTGCCTGGAGAATTCCATGGACAGAGAAGCCTGGTGGGCTACAGTCCATAGGGTCGCAAAGAGTTGGACACGACTGTGACTAACACAAGCACAAGCTACAAGACATTAATATGGGGGATTCCCAGTAGGCACTAGTGGTAAAGAACCCATCTGCCAATGCAGGGGACATAAGAGACTCAGGTTCGATCCCTGGATCGGAAAGATCCCCTGGAGAGGGCATGGTAACCCACTCCAGTATTCTTGCCTGGAGAATCCTCATGGACAGAGGCACCTGGTGGTCTATAGTCCATAGGGCAGTAAAGAGTCAGAGTGAGTGAAGCAACTTAGCATGATACATGCACACATGCAAGTCATTAATGTATGATATGTGAGATATAAAATTTTTCATATAATTTTACATAAATTAAATATGAAATGACAGTTGTAAACATGAATGAAATATTGGTCCCTTTGTAGATTATTCTAAACAGAATCTAGGTATTTTAGGTATATTGAATCAGTAAATCAACAGCATTTTAGAGTAATATATTTAACTTATTTTTATCAAACAAAATGCATGTCTTTTTGTGAGTATGCAGTAAATATAGAAAGTATTCAGATCAGATCAGATCAGATCAGTCACTCAGTCGTGTCTGACTCTTTGTGACCCCATGAATCGCAGCACGCCAGGCCTCCCTGTCCATCACCAACTCCCGGAGTTCACCCAGACTGACGTCCATTGAGTCAGTGATGCCATCCAGCCATCTCATCCTCTGTCGCCCCCTTCTCCTCCTGCCCCCAATCCTTCCCAGCATCAGAGTCTTTTCCAGTGAGTCAACTCTTCGCATGAGGTTGCCAAAGTACTGGAGTTTCAGCTTTAGC
>NW_011494919.1:1464269-1471684 GCF_000754665.1 Bison bison bison | reverse complement strand
TAACTGTTGCTTCCTGACCTGCATACAAATTTCTCAAGAGGCAGATCAGGTGGTCTGGTATTCCCATCTCTTTCAGAATTTTCCACAGTTTATTGTGATCCATACAGTCAAAGGCTTTGGCATAGTCAATAAAGCAGAAATAGATGCTTTTCTGGAACTCTCTTGCTTTTTCCATGATCCAGCGGATGTTCGCACTTTGATCCTGGTTCCTCTGCCTTTTCTAAAACCAGCTTGAACATCAGGAAGTTCACGGTTCACATATTGCTGAAGCCTGGCTTGGAGAATTTTGAGCATTACTTTACTAGCATGTGAGATGAGTGCAATTGTGCAGTAGTTTGAGCATTCTTTGGCATTGGAATGAAAACTGACCTTTTCCAGAGAGTATTACAAAGTATTAAATAAATGTATTGTACTGTTGGTTTGTAATTAAGTCTTTGCTGTCTAATTTGAAGTCTTGTTTCTAAAATTGCCGTACATGTTTCTTCAGAAGTTAAGTGTTAGTATAAACATGGTTCCTGCAGTGAGGGGGCTTTCTATGTGATAAATGTGTAGTAATGTATTAGTTGTATCAGGGTTATCTAGAGGAGCAGAACCCTTGGTATTTCTCCTTGGTATTTCTCCCGGGTATTTAACCCTTGGAATCTACTGGTTCCTCTGCTTTCATCATCATCTACCATCTATATTTAGAAAGATATTTTAAAGAATTGGCTCGCAGGATTGTGGGGGGCTGGTAAATCTGAGATCTGTTTAGATCTCTAGGCAGGGTAGAAATTCTGTTGAAAATCAGTGTTGCAGTCTTGAATACAAGGCAGCCTGGAGGTAGAATATCTTCCTTTTCTGGGAACCTCTGTCTTTTATGACTTTCAACTGATTCGATGAGGCCCACACACATCATGCAGATCATCTGCTTTACTCAAAATCTAAAAATGTTAATCACATATAGAAAACATGTTCGCAGCAACATCTAAAGATGTCTTTGGCATTAGTACTGTATATCAAAGCATAGTCACATTGACACACAAAATTAAGCATTAAGCATAATAAGTAGTGTTCTGGGTGATGACTGAGATGGCAAGTTGGTGCTCTTCTGGCTGAAGTTCTAGAGTTGGTGGGTTTTAGGTTAAGTCTTCAGGGAATGTTTCTCTGGGGAAATCACATTTAAACTGAAAATGTGGGAAGGTCTGATTTTTCCAAGTAGAAAGACCATGATGCTTCATGTGTCTGAGGGAAATCATCATGGATGGAGCAGAGCGAGGTGAGTGATGTGTGAGGATTCTCTGGAATGAGACTGTAGATGGGAAAGTGTCAGAGTGCATGGGCCATGGAAGAAGTCTGAACTTTATTCTAGATGCCTTAAGAAGTCACTGGAGGCACCGAGCCAGGATTGATATAACCTGGATGCTTCATGGAGAGTAATATTGAATTTAAAGTTGGAGAGGAAACAAAGAAAAACTTACCTTTCCATACTGGCTGATGTGTGTGCAGGAAGAGAGAGAGAAAATGAAAAAAGAGAAAGAAATTGAAGATGTACCTCTAAAGAATAAAATATTATTATTCACCATGAATGAAAATCTGTCAGATTTGTGTTATCTGAGAGATTTGTCTTCTTGCAGAGCAGTGCATACCATAAGGAAACTACAAGTATGTGACCACAATGAGGAGAAAATGTGCACAACCTATATCATAGAGGGACTTTTCCCCTCTAATATAGTTCTTCCTCATATGAATTATAAAAACATTAAACATATAATGGAAAAGCACATCAATAAGCAGTTCAGAGAAAAACTTATCAGAAGTTTTTAAACATGTGCAAAAGTAATCTCAATTATGCAAGTTAAAGAATTTCCAACACAGATAAGTACAAGTTAAATTAAAAGACAAGTGATTTTTTCACTGACCAAAGTGTGGAGAAAAAGGTATTTAAATACCTCAATAGAAGAAGAATTATTTCTATATCTCTACATCTTTGAAGGACAATTGGACAACACATATCAATATTTCAAATGTATGCCCTATGGAGCAGCTGTTTCACATATAAGAATTCATCCTCAGACATACCAAATACATAATAAACAAGAGCTTTCATCATGTATAGTTTATGGATGCATAAAGTAGGGATAACCAAAATGTCCATTAATATGGAAATATCCACTGACAGTGTAGGAGATGCTGGAGATGCAGGGTTGATTCCTGGGTCAGGAAGATCCCTTGGAGAAAGCAATGGCAATCCACTCCAATATCCTACCTGGAGAATCCCATGGACAGAGGAGCCTGGTAGGCTGTGGTCCATGGGGTCACAAAGAGTCAGACATAACTGATCAGTTATGAACAGTAATGAACAGTAATGGTATGTTAAAAAATAGAGTATAGTTTTGATTTTTAAAAAGAAAGTTATAGTTGTATATGTAGTGATGTGGACATAACTGCAGGAGAGAACTGGAGGACATGCACAGAAAGAAAAAATGATTGCTTGTCATTCTGTGTGCTTTTATAATTTACCATGTGCTTTCAGTCCCTTTCCAAAAAATATATATTTATTTGTACAAATATTAAAGGAAAATTATCATATATTTTTCTGAAATATAAATGTTACCTTGCTGAGGAACAGTATATTGGAAATCCCATGCATTTTAAATAAAATACAAGTGAGTTGTCAAAGAAAATAAGAGCAAATGAAAGTTTTTTTTAGTAGGATATAGTGGCTTTACAATGTTGTGTTCATTTCTGCCACAAAGTGAATCAGCTATTTGTTGTCGCTCAGTCGCTCATTCGTGTCCAACTCTTCGCAACTCAATGCACTGCAGCATGCTAGGCTTCCCTGTCCATCAGGAAGTTCCCTGTCCAACTCCGGGAGCTTGCTCAAACTCACGTCCTTCAAGTTGGTGGTGCCATCCAACTGTCTCATCCTCTGTCATCCCCTTCTTCTGCTTTCAATCTTTCCCAGCATCAGGGTCTTTTCTAATGAGTCAATCTTCCCATCAGGTGCCCAAAGTATTGGCGCTGGAGAATCAGCTACATGTATACATACATCCCTTCTTTCTTGGACCTCCTTCTCTCTTCCCATCTCATCCTTATAGGTCACCACAGAGCACTGAGCTGAGCTCCTTGTGCTATACATTGAAAGTGAACATGTTAGTGGCTCAGTAGTGTCTGACTCTTTGAAATCCCATGGACTATAGGTTGCCAGGCTCCTCTGTCCATGGGATTTCTTAGGCAAGAATGCTGGAGTGGATTGCCAATCCCTTATCCAGGTGATCTTCCTGACTCAGAGTTTGAACCCAGGTCTCCTGCATTGCAGGTAGATCCTTTGCTGTCTGAGCCACAGGGAAGCAGTCGGTTCTCTAGTTTTTCAGTGTTAGGTTTAGAAATATTTGAGATAGGAACTTCATAAAACAGACAATGGTAATTGCTGCACTGCATGTCAAATAGACAGTGTTTTGGAGATCATAGAGTGGTAGGGAACTGATCAGAACACCCTGAACATTGCTCTCCCAACTGAGTAGAACCCAAAACCAACCTGGTTCTCATGCCTGACACCCTGGATGAGGAAGTGTGGTATAGACTGAAGGTTTGTGTTCCCCCAAATTTGTGTGTTGGGAACTAACCTCTGATGTGATGGTATGAGGTTGTGGGGCCTTTGGAAGTTGACTAGATCATGAGGTGGAGCTCTAATGGGATTAGTACTGTTGTAAGAGAAACTCCAGTAGTCATGTACAGATGTGAGAGTTGGACCATAATGAAGGCTGAGTCCTGAAGAATTGATGCTTTTGAACTGTGGTGCTGAAGACTCTTGAGAGTCCCTTGGACTACAAGGAGATCAAACCAGTCAATCCTAAAGGAAGTCAATTGTGGATATTCACTGACTGAAGCTAAAGCTGTAATACTTTGGCCACCTGATGGGAAAAGCTGACTTATCGGAAAAGACCCTGATTCTGGGAAAGACTGAAGGCAAAAGGAGAAATGGGACAGCAGAGGATGAAATGGTTGAATGACATCACCAACTCAATGGACATGAATTTGAGCAAGCTCCAGGAGATAGTGGAGGACAGAGGAGCCTGGTGTGCTGCAGACCATGGGGTCACAAAGAGTCGGACACAATTTAGCAACAAAAGAGACTCCACAGGGCTCCGTCACCACTTCCCCCATGTGAGGACCCAGTGAAAAGACAGCCATCTCTAAACCAGGAATGAGGCCCTCTCTAGACACTGAATCTACTGCACCTTGATCTTGGACTTCCCAGCCTCCAGAACTGTGAGAAGTACTATGTGATTGCTTGTAAAAACACCAGTTTGTTGTGTTTCTGTTACAGTGACCCAAGTGGACTAAGTAGGGTGGACTAGGATAAGGAGCGAACTTAGTCATTGGTAGTGAAGGTGTTCCTTGCCTGTTTGATTATTCTACTACAAGTCCTGTTGTTCCATATCAGTGCAAATAAACTTATCAGTGGATAATTTCTTATATTTTAAATAAAATACAAGAGAGGTATGTCATAATCATATTGGAAATTCATGTACAGAGAGCATGTGAGTGGTTCAATAAAAAATTAATTCCAGATACTAGTATAACCATAACTTAGTTATCTAAGTTTCTTCATATTTAAATTATACATTTATTATTATTATATATTATTATTATTATATTATTATAAAGGAATGCTATTGTCCAATTCGTAGTTGGTTATACATTTGCTTTTATTTTTTTGAAATTTGTGTATTGGTTTGCCTTATTTTTATTTTCATCTAAGCACTCTACTTTTCACTTAAAACATTTGTACTTTAAATTTCATCTGATTTATTAATCAAGAAGAAAGCTTGTTTTTTTCCTTTATGACACCTAACTCATTAGTGAGGAAGAAAGATATTTAAGAGCTATACTAATTATATTACATAAAGATCTCATCTTTAAGATGTAGGGCTACATAGTTAAGAAGAAATGCAGTGTAATACTCTCTAAAAAGACATGAAAAAACTTATGCCCTTGAGATACATTTTTTTTTAAATTTTCCAGACGTTTAGTACAGTCACTGTTTCCAAAGTATTGTTCCTAAATTTTCTGGCCTCCACCCCAAACCTCTACTAAATCAGAAACTATGGGCCAAGGCCCCAGAATCTGTGCCCTCCTGATGATTCTGATGCACAATCAATATGAAAACCACTGCCTTAGGGTATTACCAATTTTTTTTTATTTTAAGTAATTATTTTTTCCTAAGACTTAGACTTTTTAAAGAAGTAGGAAAGGGATCATTTCCCCTCATAAGGAAGTTTAGATATCATGATATGATAAATCTTACTGTAGAAATTGTATAATTCTTATGGATAAAGATTTTACAGCAGAGTTGGTATCTGATAGAATTCCATGTTGCTATACAGAGCACCTTCTACATAATGAATTTTGCATATAGGGTGGCTGAAGCCTTTACACAGCCAGAATTTTAAGTATTGCATACTTCTGGAAGAAAAGTATTGATGGTATCCTCCTTAGATATTTATTGAAGCCACATTTAGATCTGTAGCAGTACTCAGGAGGTGAGGCATTTAAAATCACTGATCTTTCAAATAAATATACATGATATAATATATAGAGTTTTACACAATAATGGCTGTTTGGGAATTTCTAAATACTGACCCTGATGGACTGCTGAGTAACTGCAAATAAATATGGAGTAAATATCAAACATACTGTTTTAATATAGCATCCCCAGAAAAAAATCTGGAAAGGATATTTATCATTTATTAATGATAGTATTATTTCCTTTAAAAATGGTAGAGATGAAATAATGATCTTCTCTACACAAAGTTAAATATATGTAATTTTTTAGTGTATGTATTTTGGATAAAGATTTCTGTTTGAGACATGATGTTTTCAATATTATCTGGTTCTACAATTTTAAAATATTCTTTGGCCAACAGTTCCTTGTGTCGTGCACACCTTAAGATCAAGATATTGGTGAATTGGAAAAGCTTCAGGACTGGGCAGCTAATTATGGACTTAGTCATGCAAGATGCAAGTCAGCTTCTCTTTAGGACTTGATCCAAATCAACACAGTGAGCCTCAAGAAGCATACATAAGTTTGATCCATCAGTGCTTGTACTGGCTTAATTTATCATGCTTTTTAATGTGGGTCTTTGGGGAACTATTCTCTAGCAAACTTTATTATTATTATTTACTTATCTTTACAAAAATTTTAATACCATTCCTGGGAAAACACATGGTTGTTTGGGGATGCCTAATTAGCAGTTTCCTGTTCATTTTACTTGCAAATGTATTGCTTTCCTCCCTAGAAGTTTTGTAACAGCCCAGATGACAAATTATTCAGCTTCATGAAGATTCTACCAACTAAGCAAACTGTTCAGTTTTTAATTTAAAGGAAACAGGAGAGCAACTTACAGGTGGTAGAATATGGAAGAAAATCATCCTTGTCCAAAGGGTTCCTCCTGAAAGAACGTGAAGGTCAAGATCTTTCTCTTATTTATTTTAAGCAGATGATTTCGAGTTGCATACAAATTAGTTTAAATAACTTGATGTCTTGAACAGTGTAAACTGCGTTAGAAGTTTTTTACTTAAGACTTTCTATTATAGAATTTTAGCTTTCTCACTGTGGAACAGTGTTTAACAAATATTTATTAGGTGCCAACTGAGTGCAAGACCTTTTAGAACTAACACCCAAAAAAGATCTTTTCATTATAGGGGACTGGAATGCAAAAGTAGGAAGGCAAGAAACACCTGGAGTAACAGGCAAATTTGGCCTTGGAATATGGAATAGCAGGGCAAAGGCTAATAGAGTTTTGCCAAGAGAACGCACTGGTCATAGCAAACACCCTCTTCCAACAACACAAGAGAAGACTCTATACATGGACATCACCAGATGGCCAACACCGAAATCAGATTGATTATATTCTTTGCAGCCAAAATGGAGAAGCTCTATACAGTCAGCAAAAACAAGACCAGGAGCTGACTGTGGCTCAGATCATGAGCTCCTTATTGCCAAATTCAGACTTAAATTGAAGAAAGTAGGGAAAACCACTAGACCATTCAGGTATGACCTAAATCAAATCCCTTATGACTATACAGTGGAAGTGAGAAATAGATTTAAGGGCCTAGATCTGATAGATAGAGTGCCTGATGAACTATGGACTGAGGTTCATGACACTGTACAGGAGATAGGGATCATGAACATCCCCATGGAAAAGAAATGCAAAAAAGCAAAATGGCTGTCTGGGGAGGCCTTACAAATAGCTGTGAAAAGAAGAGAAGTGAAAAGCAAAGGAGAAAAGGAAAGATATAAACATCTGAATGCAGAGTTCCAAAGAATAGCAAGGAGAGATAAGAAAGCCTTCCTCAGTGATCAATGCAAAGAAATAGAGGAAAACAACAGAATGGGAAAGACTAGAATCTAATATCTTCAAGAAAATTAG
>NW_011494919.1:1462977-1463727 GCF_000754665.1 Bison bison bison | reverse complement strand
TATTGACTATGCCAAAGCCTTTGACTGTGTGGATCACAATAAACAGTGGAAAATTCTGAAAGAGATGGGAATATCAGACCACCTGACCTGCCTCTTGAGAAACCTATATGTAGGTCAGGAAGCAACAGTTAGAACTGGACATGGAACAACAGACTGGTTCCAAATAGGAAAAGGAGTACGTCAAGGCTGTATATTGTCACCCTGCTTATTTAACTTATATGCAGAGTACATCATGAGAAATGCTGGGCTGAAAGAAGCACAAGCTGGATCAAGATTGTCGGGAGAAATACCAATAACCTCAGATATGCAGATGACACCACCCTTATGGCAGAAACTGAAGCCTCTTAATGAAAGTGAAAGAGGAGAATGAAAAAATTGGCTTAAAGCTCAACATTCAGACAATGAAGATCATGGCAGGTGGTCCCATCACTTCATGGCAAATAGATGGGGAAACAGTGGAAATAGTGTCAGACTTTATTTTTGGGGGCTCCAAAATCACTGCAGATGGTGACTACAGCCATGAAATTAAAAGACACTTACTCCTTGGAAGGAAAGTTATGACCAACCTAGATAGCATATTCAAAAGCAGAGACATTACTTTGCCAACAAAGTCCGTCTAGTCAAGGCTATGGTTTTTCCAGTGGTCATGTATGGATGTGAGTTGGACTGTGAAGAAAGCTGAGGGCCGAAGAATTGATGCCTTTGAACTGTGGTGTTGGAGAAGACTCTTGAGAGTCCCTTGGACCTGTC
>NW_011494919.1:1424682-1462877 GCF_000754665.1 Bison bison bison | reverse complement strand
CTGTGGTGTTGGAGAAGACTCTTGAGAGTCCCTTGGACTGCAAGGAGATCCAACCAGTCCATTCTGAAGGAGATCAGCCCTGGGATTTCTTTGGAAGGAATGATGCTAAAGCTGAAACTCCAGTACTTTGGCCACCTCATGCGAAGAGTTGACTCACTGGAAAAGACTCTGATGCTGGGAGGGATTGGGGGCAGGAGGAGAAGGGGGCGACAGAGGATGAGATGGCTGGATGGCATCACTGACTCGATGGACGTGAGTCTGAGTGAACTCCGGGAGTTGGTGATGGACAGGGAGGCCTGGCGTGCTGTGATTCATGGGGTTGCAGAGTCGGACACAACTGAGCGACTGAACTGAATGCAAGCCTTGGTTACAGCACTAACATTCACAGCAGGGGTCTCAGCCATCTTAGGAGTTACAGCACCTGTGGTGGCCTGTAGTGGGAGCTGAGGTGTGATGTGCAGGGTGCTGTGGGGCTAGAGTTGACCTTGAACAGCACAGCTTTGAAGTGCCAGAGTCTACCTATACACAGATGCTTTTCCAGTAGTAAATACAATAGTAATCTGTGATTCAGAGTTGGTTCAATCCTCTGATGCAGAAACTTGGATACTGAGGAACCATGGATTCTAAGGAACCACCAGTATAGAGGGCCAACTCAGTAATATGTGGATTTTTCAACTGTGCCCAGGGTTGGCACCTCTAGCCCCTGCATTGTCAAGGGTCAATTGTATATTGGGGATTCAACTGGAAGTCAGGCAGTCAAGGGATCTGGTAAATGTTGCTGCTTCTACTATACTCTGCCCTCCCCTTGACCTGCAGCTCATCCATCCCCCCAGTGCTCGGGATGTTGCAGGTCAATAGCTCACAGCTGGCATCGTCTCCACAAAACTTCCAAAAGACTCAGAATCCGTGCTCTGCTCCTTCAACCCTTCCCCAATCCCCAGCCATGAGGCAAAGACTAAGGTCCACAAGAGTGGCATCATTGCCTCAGGGGGGAACCAACTCTGTGCTGCAGTTGGTGCTTCAGTGCTTCCTTGTGGGAACAGAGGGAGCTAGACGCCAGCCAAGACGCTATTCTCACCTCACTTTTTTCTCTGGCTGTATCCCGTAGGCCTCACTCCCCCTTTACCTGACAGCACTTCTCCAATAACATCTGAAGCAAAAATCTGCTTCCAAGGAAACTGATTTAACAGAGTGATTTTCACAGAGACCTGCAGGTTAGGTAGGAACTTGCTATTTGGAAAGGGGTAGAGAGGAGAGAGAATGTCAGGCAGATGAATGCCAACTATGAAGGGCATATGGGAGAAACAGTCTCAGATAAAGAGTAGAGTGAAATGAGCATGGAGCAGAGATAGAGGGTCAGTAGGTGATTGGAGAAAAGAGGTGGAAACCAGAGGGGAAGCTGAAGAGGTTAGAAATCTTTGTATGCTAAATTACATCAACATCCAGTTAATGCCAACAATTGTGGAAAGTCCAGAATATCATCTATATTTTAGTCTATATAAAATTTATGACACTTGAAAAAAACTTCTGTATTTGATAGTGTGAAATATAATTGTCAAATTATTTATTTTGCATATATTGCAAGAAAGAGAGGGCTGTTATCATGGAATTCTAAATTGCCTTCTGTGCTCAATGCTGCTGATCCCAGCGGCAATTTATAAGGCTGTAGCAAGCTACAGTGGGCAATGTTAGCATCTTGTTGAAATTCTCATTCTCTTTTGCAAAGGAAGGGCTTCAAAATGCAGTATGAAGAGCGTATTGTAAGTCTATAGGACATAATATTTAACAGGTAGAAAACATGTATTTAGCCTAACAATTTCCATGATAGGCCACTCAGGTTTTAAGCACGTTTATTCTGATGTAGTCCATAATCTGGCAGTTATCTAGGAATGTGATTCTTCAGTAGCTATGGAATGCATTACTGTGTATGGCACTAAGCACAGTTCAGTTCAGTTCAGTTCAGTTGCTCAGTCGTGTCCGACTCTTTGCGACCCCATGAATCGCAGCACCCAGGCCTCCCTGTCCATCACCAACTCCTGGAGTTCACTCAGACTCACATCCATCGAGTCAGTGATGCCATCCAGCCATCTCATCCTCTGTCCCCTTCTACTCCTGCCCCCAATCCCTCCCAGCATCAGAGTCTTTTCCAATGAGTCAACTCTTCGCATGAGGTGGCCAAAGTACTGGAGTTTCAGCTTTAGCATCATTCCTTCCAAAGAACACCCAGGGCTGATCTCCTTCAGAATGGACTGGTTGGATCTCCTTGCAGTCCAAGGGACTCTCAAGAGTCTTCTCCAACACCACAGTTCAAAAGCATCAATTCTTCAGCGCTCAGCTTTCTTCACAGTCCAACTCTCACATCCATACATGACCACTGGAACAGACGTATATTATAGTTCCAGTGAAACACATTTTGAAAATGTATATAAAATATGGAAAAAAAATACTTGTGAGTTACATCTGACTGCCAAACATGGGACTAAATTAAGGGTTATTTTATCAAACTCAACACTTCTCTACCATTTGAATTGTAACTAATGACACATTTCTGTTTGGACTTGAAATTACCATAATTGATGACTTTCCACAAATACACTGATCAGGCCCTCATTTGCCCCCTAGATTTTTATGATAGACTCCTAATTCATCTACGTGCCACCTCCCTTAGAGATTCATTTCCTATTCAGCTGATTATTATTTAAATAAATCAACAATGCAGTTCCTTTCTTGTAAACCCTCTCACAGAATTAAATTTCTCTGCAAGTCTAGTACATCTAGACTTGTCCATCTACAGAGACATCTCTTTGTACTCTGTCCAATACATCTTCAATCCAAGTACACCAAATAACCTTTGATATCTCTGTGGTTGGCAACAAACATTTCATTCTTGGAGTTTTCTCTTCACAGTCCTTCAAAATCAAGAGTAAATGACAGCATTTTATAAAGCTTGATCAACTGGGCATTTTGCTTCTCTGGTGTATGCCCTTACACTTACACTAGGTGTATGCTCTTGTGATAGCCCTTGTCTAAAACACTCTTTAATTGCTCACTTGGGTGTGTGTCTCTTTCACTTGATTATTCCATGAGTGAATTCCAGGTTTCATCTAAGTAAGGTTCGGACATGCCCAGCAAAGTGAAACTGGGAGCATGGGTGGCTAAAATTTTAATTACAGGGAGAACCATCTAAATATAAGGAGCATAGGGAGCCCTGTGGACATAGAAGCGGTCTGATTTCAAATATAGCCTAGTGTCTGTCACTCAAATTTATTTCCCAGTTTAGTCCCCATTGTATGTGAAGTCAGAGGAAATATGGGAGTGTGGTGCACCTGTGCATTCTGCCTCAGACAGTCAGACAGCATTTGGACTGATGAGCCATCCATCCATGATAGATGACGTCCCATCCATGAGAGCACCGATATCAGTGGTGAAACCGGGAAGCTGAGACTGTGGTCCCCACAGAGACCATGATGCTGTGTGCTGCAGTACCATTGGTTCTGTGGGTTTAATGCCTGCCCAAACAGGGGCTGACTTTAGAGACAACTGATTTCAAGGGCTCTTTAGAAAGCTTGGATCTAGCATTTTACAGGCAATGATCATTAGCGTGAAAATTAACTTAATGTAGCCTTGTTTACACAGCTTGGTAAGGTCTGAAGAGACTGCCTATACCTCAGTATTACAATTACATCTGGTTAATAACAGTAGAAAACATAACTATTAAGGCCATGGCTAAGTATGTTGTATTATCTTCAATTATGTATTAAGGAGGTATTATTATGATATCTATTTTCAGAAGAGGAAAGTAAGGATTGGAGACATTAAGTCACTAATGTAAGATCCAATCAGCAGCAGCAAGTAGCAGGGTTAAAGCTGGAAATGATGCAGAGCACATGTTATTTCCATCCTTGTGCTCTAGTGCCCAGTCCCTAATAAATTACATGTGTGAGTGCTGAGCAACTGAATGAATACAAGAATGTAAGAATAGCTAGTAGATTTTTTTCATTCAAGTAACAGCACAGATGTCTACACTGAAAGTGTGAATATTTTCAAATGCCTGTGGTGTGACCCACATGAGCAATAGGACAGTGTTGAAGTCTAGTTCACTGATCAAATCTCAATGCAGTGCTAAAAATACCATTCATGCAACCATCAGAAAAGAATTAAATCTTTCTCCATAATTCTTCAAACCTCCCTTTAGTCTCTGCCTACACACACCTACATGAACATTGTAATGTGTAACTGCCCAATAAAATTGCTTTAAAGCTCTTCCTGCTAACCTTTAACCCTGGGACTGTGTATAATTTATTGTCCTATAAACAATCAGATCCTTTCCTTTTTTTTTTTGAGATTTCATTTTTTCCTGCTCCTCCACCAATTTTGCTTCTTTACTGGATAATATTGAATTAAGACATTTTTATTATTTGCCATTTTCATTTAAGAGGTTTGCTCCCTGCTCTTAATTAGCATTTAATGAAAGTGGAGTATGTTATCTATAAAAAATCATTGCTTGTATTTTTTTCTTGTACTTTTTGTATTTCTCTCTCAGCCTTGAACTGGTGTCCATTGTAAAGAGAAGTTTTCCGCTTCTGATCTCAGTTATGTGATTATCTTTTGGGGATGTTGTGATCTGAAGCAAAATATAGTTAAGCCTTTCATCTTCATCTATGGGTAGTAGGATCTATATATTTAATATGAAGGCAGATAAAAAAAATGTGAATCCATGCTATGTGGTAGTGCCTGAAGATTATAAACTATCAATGTCCAATTCCAGACTTAATTCTGTTAACTAACTACTTAAGTGTATAGGAACAATTATGTTCTGAGATGGCCTCATAAAGTTGTTAATGTATTTCTTAAATTTCCAAACTCTATACCGTATTTCTTCTGTATTAAATAAGAAATTTGGGGTGTCCCAGGTGGCGCTAGTGGTAGAGAATCCACCTGCCAATGTGGGAGGCTCAGGAGAGGTGGGTTGGATCCCTGGGTTGGGGAAGATCCCCTGGAGGCAGAAATGGCAATCCACTCCAGTATTCTTGCCTAGACAATCCCATGGCAGGGAAGCCTGGAGGGCAATAGTTCATGGGGCCACAAAGAGTCAAACATGATTGACCGACTGAGCACACACACAAATAAGAAATTACCTTGAAATAAAAATCTATATTAAAAAAAAATAGATCTCAGATAGGAACATAAAAACTATGTGCTTTTATTTAAACCTTGGAACTACACTTTTTGCTCTCTTGTTTTCCTCAACACTCTCACTCTGCTTCAGTTACCTTAAAAACATTTCCTAAATTCTCATTTCCTTCCAGACAATGTCAGACTTTGGTCAGGTGACTTCCTGTTCAGAGTAACATCTTGCAGAGGGACACGTTTGACTACTGCGAGATCTGGGGCTCTGCTTGACTCTACAAGGCAATAGGTGCCTTGGAAAAGTGTGGCCAAGCTCCGCCCTCATTGGCACTTGGGGAAGCTGGTTCTTGTTAAGGTGATCCGATTGCCTGGTGGCTCAGATGGTAAAGCGTCTGCCCACAATGAGGGAGACCTGGGTTCGATCCCTGAGTTGGGAAGATCCCCTGGAGAAGGGGAATTTTCTAAGAGCCCCTAGAAAATTCCATGGATGGAGGAGCCTGGTGGGCTACAGTCCATGGGGGAGCGTCGCAAAGAGTCCGACACAACCGAGCTGAACTGAATACTTCCCCACTGTTTTCCAGATGAACTTCAAGCTTCTACATTTGACATTAAAGGCCCCCAAAGATCTGGCATCTGCTTACATGTGTCTCGAACCTCACTTCCTGTCCTTCTTTATCCACCACGTGTGCTTTACCCTCAGCCATCACATAACTAATGGTAATTTCCCGTGTGTGCCACTTGATTTCATGCCCCATGACTCCCAGCTCTTCCTTCCATCAGGTGTGCCCTTTATCCTCTTGTCTTAAGAATATCCTATTTCTCCTTCAGCACCTACTTTACAAGAGGATTTCTCAGAGAATATTTCATTATACTCTAAATTTTATTACTATTTTTTGACATTTCATTGATTTCATTTTTTTCTTAAAGCTTATTTTTGAAACTTTGTATTATAATGCATCATTGTTTCCCAGTGCATATTGTGGGGATTTGCTGAGCTGACTCATTTGAAAAGACCCTGATGCTGGGAAAGATTGGGGGCAGGAGGAGAAGGGGACGACAGAGGATGAGATGGTTGGATGGCATCACCAACTCGATGGACATGGGTTTGGGTAGACTCCGGGAGTTGGTGATGGACAGGGAGACCTGGTGTGCTGTGGTTCATGGGGTCGCAAAGAGTGATGGAACTGAACTGAACAAAATTGCTATTGAGTGGTTTTTCTAGTAAAATTCAGCTCTGGAGTTGAATAATAGCAAATCCAATTTTACATTTTTGGGGGGTAAAATGTTTACTTACTCAATTACATATAATTTCATCTATTATGTTTATAATCCAGTACTTTTTTTTCCAGGTCAATGCCACAATTATAATGAATGTTAGATAAACAAACCACTTTTCCTGAGGAACATATGAGCCTTCTTATTCTTGGTCCTCCTATAACTTTTCCCTTAGCTCTTGTAATCTTCTATCACTCTCTGCTTTAAGAGCAAGAATCACTTTATAAAATCAGAAGTGACAAGTATCAGAAGAAAAGTAAAGTAAGGCTAGGTGGGAGAGAACTTTCTCTAATATTTGAGGGTACAGAATTTGTTCACTTTTGTCCTGCAGTTTATTTACTGTGGCTACAAGCTTAGGTGTCTGCACAGGCTTAATGAAGGCAGAATGATGGGTCTATTTTTGTAGTTATTTGTTGTCACAACCTTGTTTGCTGTTCAGGCTGATTGAGCATCTCCTAAGAAAATATACTTGTCACAAGGTGCTGATTATTGTCACTTCAAAGCTGGGTTTGCTTGTCCAGTACTGACTTCCAATTTAAAGAAGTTAGAGTCAACCTATCTCAGCACTGCTCAACTTAGGATGCTGCATATGCTCTACTGAGCAGAGTTTGGTGCTGTTGTCATTTTATAGAAAAGATACAGCACTGACTTCATTTAATACTAAACTACCCGGTGGTTCAGATGGCAAAGAATCTGCCTGCAAGGTGGGAGACCTGGGTTCGATCCCTGGGTTGGGAAGATCCTCTGGAGAAGGAAACAGCTACCCACTCCAGTATTCTGGTCTGGAGAATTCCATGGACTGTATAGTCCATACTGAGAGACTTTCACTTTCACACAGGTGTAAGCTTTTATTTATAGGGTATTTAGGAAAGCATCACACAGATAGAATAAGTAAAAGGTAATATGCAAATTATTTTGCTTGCAATGAAGTCAAATATAAACAAAACACATCCATTTATATCATTGAATAATTAACAGCCACCATCTGCTTTGTGTCTGTGATATGCCAGCCATGATAATTGAGGCCTTTGTCTGAGTTGTTCAGTTTTTTCCCTTTTACCAACCCTATGAAATAGGTGTATTTTCCTCATTTTATATATGAGGAAACTGTAAAAGACTGTATAAGATTGTATAAATCTTCATGTAAGACTCCACCCCAGTTCATATAATTATTAAGTTTCAGAGCTGTGGGTTAAAACTAATTCTGCCTGTTTTCAAAGCTTGTGATTTTTATCTTGGCAATCTCACATTTGGTAATGTGCTATAAATGATATTCTTCACTGCTCCTCATTTTGTCTTTCCTTAAGTGAAGGTACCATCAAAGGAACACCTGAGAAGCTAAACTTTAAAAAATGTATTACATTCTGAGCTAGTACAGATGAATAAGAATGAGATCCTCGTATTTTTTCCTGAAAATGTGTTAAAATATGATTTGTTGAAAGAATACATTTTAAGTTACACAATCATTAGCTTATAAGTATGCATTTTCTTTACATTTACATGCATTTTTAGTAGGACTGTCTGAAATTCCTTTGAAATGCTGAGACTCTTCAGGCTGAGAAGTATCCAGCATTCCTGATGTTTCTGTATCTTTGGTTGCCATCCAGTGGTGGCAGTCATATACTTCTGTGATGAAGAAAGAACAAAACCCCTCTATTTTCCAAGCAGACTGTCTCTTGTAATTTAAAAGCAACTGATTGATGCTAACTTTGTGTAGCTAATTCATGAAAGTGTTAGCCATAGACACCACTGAGTACAAGAAATTAAGAAAAATCTAGATATTTAGATATTGTCAAATGCAACTAGTTCTTGGTAAGGGGAATTTATTCATTTTACTTTTCTCAGAAAATTTATATATAAACAACATATATTCCTTCAAAAATATGTATTTATGTTAAATTTTTCTTTATATTCCAAAGTCAATAAGTAGCAAATTCTTCTAACAGTAATTAATGCAGTCAAATCAAGTCCTGGACTTCTAACATTTTCCTCAAAGGTAATGTCTCACCAATGGGAGGTTTTATCCTTCAAATAAAGAATTTAACAAAGTAGCATTTAGATTATTTCTTCCCAGATGGCCAGCTGGTAGTCTGTGGCATTGGTATAGTTTATAGGAAGTACTTGAAAGCAATGGACTTCCCAGGGGACTAAGTGGTAAAGAATCTGCCTGCCAATGCAGGAGCCACAGGAGACGTCAGTTCAATCTTTGGGTCAGGAAGATCCCTTGGATATTCTTGCCTGGAGAATCCCATGGACAAAGGAGCCTGGCAGGCTTCAATCCATAAGGTCATACAGTTGAACACGACTGAGCCCACACACACTTTAAAGCAATGGCTTCCAGAAACATAGAAATTCTGAGAACAGAGATGAGGAACAAATATTTGTATAAAACAAAATGGGATTACATTTAAACCACTTAAAATAAGGCCTTCCCTGGTGGCTCAGATGGTAAAGAATCCACTTCCAGTGTGGGAGACCTGGATTTGATCCCTTGGTAGGGAAGATCCCCTGGAGGAGGGAGGGCATGGCAACCCACTACAGTATTCTTGCCTGGAGCATCCCCATGGACAGAGAAGGCTGGTGGGCTGCAGTCCATGGGATTGCAAAGAGTCAGACACAACTGAGTGACTAAGCACACACTGAAAATAAGGAAATAAAATGGACACTCCCAATAGTTAAAAACAAAAGTACAGTGTTTATCTGTTCATAACATTGAATACTTGTATTTGAGATTGTCTTTTTTTAAGTTTAAAGATGGGAAAATTTGGAATTGAAGTAATTATTAGAAAAATATCTTTCATCTGAGTAAGTAGTTGTGTGTCTTTGGGTGGACGATTTTATTCTGATTTCACAAATCGTAGATTGGAAAATAGTTGGGTAAAGAAAAGTTATTTCTTTTAAAATTACTTGTTTACTCTCCAAAAATATATTGATCTAAATAGCAACAGTGTAATTCTTATTTGTTTAAACATTTCAGAATTATAGTGCATATTAAATCCCCTTCGTCTAGATTAACCAACTGCTCTCATTCTGCTGCATTGCATTCACTCTCTATCTGTAAGTACAATCTATATAAATATATATACACACACTATATATTGTGTATAATATATAGTTGTTCTCCTATCTCACATATTGCACACACATATGGACTTGTACTCATACTCTTAATTTCTGTTGCAGAACCATTTGAAAGTTAAGTTGCTAATTTTTGATACTTTATCCTGAATAATTATTATCTAAGAACTTTAATACCTGAATTACCTAAGAATAAGAACAAAACTCCAACACATAACCAGAACATTATACAATAAATATAATGTTTATGTGATATTATCTAATACATAGTTCATATTCTGGTTTTCCCCATTTTACCAAAAATATCCTATGTGAAAGTTATGTTTGTTGAACAAAGTGAAAGTCTGTTGAGAAATTGTAGAGAGGATGAGTCAGAGCTCTCTGAACCAAGGGAGTGAGCCATGGGCTGGACTGTGGTCTGATAGAGAGCAGACAAAGGAGAATTCAGATTGAGACCAGAAGCAAAACAAAATGTGAGGGAATCAGCTCATACTGTCTTAGAAAGAGCTGGATGTTAAATTTTCACAGATTTTAAGATCTAGCTTACATTGTTAGCTTAAAATTACCATGAAGGAAGTTTTTACACTACAGTGATAGGCAGTTGTTATAATTCAAGCCTACTCCCATAATCTTAGAGAGTTAGTTGTTTAACACTTAGCAGCTTATTTGGGTAATAAGCTGTTTTATTAAATAATATATACCATGTTTATTAAATATGATGTTTATAAATATTTAGATAATTATAATAGTAATAATGTTAATAGCTTAGTTGGCTAAGGAGGTCAGAGAGTAGTTGATTAACAATTCCATGTATGATTTTTAATTTAAATTTATATTTACTGATTAATAATAATCAGGTTAGAAGATGTATACAGTGTTGCTGGTCATTAAGAGGCACCTTTCACCTTCTACCACTCTACCAAGATTGCTTTCTCTATTGTCACCAATGATCTTTACTTTGCTGAGTCCTAGAGTCAGTCCAACATCTGCTAGAGAAGGGATAGGTTACCCATTCCAGTATTCACGGGCTTCCCTTGTGGCTCAGCTGGTAAAGAATCCACCTGCAATGCAGGAGACCTGGGTTCGATCCCTGGGTTGGGAAGATCTCCTGGAAAAGGGAACAGCTACCCACTCCAGTATTCTGGCCTGGAGAATTCCATGGACTCTATAGCCCATGGGGTTGCAAAGAGTTGGACAGGACTGAGCAACTTTCACTTTCATTTTTCAGAGTCAGTTTCTCAAGAGTCTTTGTAATTGGTCTATAAGCAGTATTTGAGACATTGTATTTCTCCCTCTGCTTGGTCCACTTCTTCACATGGCTTTGAAGAGACCACCTGCTTTGGTTGTCATCCTACCTCACGAGTTGTCCTGTCACCATCTCCTTTGCTAATTCTTCCTCTTCTTGCTCTGACTTCATACTGGAGCTCAAGCCACAGTTCTTTTCTCCATTTGCACCAGTGTTTGTCATCCATGGCAGTACTGCCATTTTGCTTCATATACCTCACTAATTCTTTATTGTGTGGGACTTCCTTGTGCACTTTAGGATGCTTAAACCCACCAGATACCCATTGCTAAACCCTTGGCTCACATAACAGGAGGGATCCAGGGCTCCATCAGTCACCATATATATTACAAAGTCTAGCACCTTGACCTAGATGGTATATCAGGTCTGGATTTTGTTTCTTACATCTGTAATTTATAAACCAGTATAGGATAGAAGAATGTCAAGGGGAAAAATAATTGGTTGAAATATTCAGCTACGTGGGCACCCCTGATGGCTCAGTGGTAAAAAGAATCTACTTGCCAATGCAAGAGACAAGGGTTCGATCCGGGGGTCAGGAAGATCCCACAGAGGAAGAAACAGCAACCCACTCTAGTATTCTTGCCTGGAAAATCCTATGGACAGGGGAGCCTGGTGGGCTACAGCCCATGGGGTCGCAAAGAGTTAGACACCACTGAGCATATACGTGCAGGCAATAGTGTGTATGCAGCTATATTCATAACTCAGATTTGTGGCTCCAGTCCTTGTTTTGCATTTGATTACAAGGTCATTTTGTTAACTATCACTTCTCTCTTTCATCACTCATTTCATGTTCTCCTTGTTTTCAGAGAGAACCTCAGTAAGTTTTTTTTTCTGGTTGGATGACTCTAATTTTATTCCTGAAGGTCTAATCCTCAATGCTCCTGCATTTATTGTATTGCTATAGTCTTTCATGAAACATTACCATTGAACATAAAAGGAATAAGAGGTACCCAGTGAAACTTCTGGTTACAGAGTCTTCCCTGACCCCACTGTGTAACAACACAGTCTTTCTCTAGATAATCAGCATCAGTCACTCTATCTAGTATACTAATGCATGCTTTCTATGACTATTGGCTTAATAGTATGAGAACACAAAATAGCAAAGTGACAATCTCAACTACCAATTCATTAAAATCTTTGTGTATCTTTGGTGGAATCAGTCCTTCCTTAGAGAAGTTTCATTTCTGGGTCTGCTCAAACAGAGAAAAATTGGCCACTGTTAAATGACAGTTTTTAAGCTTTTTCTCATCAGGCATTTCAGTGCATGAACCTAAAGCTATCTTACTATTTAACACATTTATTGTAATTACTAGTTTGTAGGTATACCTTTCCTATTATCCAGTGAGATAATTGGGATTAGTAGTTTATATTGTACAATCTGTATGTTCTAGAATCTCATATAGAAGGAGACTACTAGATACAGAGTAGATGAATCACAGAATGTGTATAAGCAAGATGGAAGGGAGGGAGGAAGTAAGGAATGAAGAACAAAATTTGTCTTAGTTTTACTGAAGAAATTTGGCAAGGTCCAAAACTACTATCCCTTTATGGATGAACTACAGATGTCTGCTTGGATTAAATCAGAGCAAGAATGATTTTACAATAGTTCTGCCACCAAATATTTACTTATTTTTGTTTTATTTTTTTTAATGTCTTATAACAATCAACACATTGGCAATTTGGTTTAGGTATTAACTGTTGACATACCTGGAGATTTAGAAATTAATTTTATTTCATTTTGAAAATGTACGAGTTGATAATGTTTATTTATTATTTAATTATTCTCAGGTAAGCTATACACTAAAAAGTGAAATGTCATCAAAGGGTTTATCACAAAAAGTAACAGTTCCTCTGAATTATTATCCCAAAGGCAACAAAACTTAGCCCTGTGTTCGGGGATCTTTCTGTTCTATCTTCATGTCACTAAATAGATACTTTCATTGCTATTTTCTGGTGTGTATGTTCCAGATACCTCTTAACTAATTATCCTTCTGATGGATGCCAATGAGGAGCTCTCAACCTCTTCATTTGCCTTTTCCAACATTGTCCATCTACTGATATTGATTGCTTAGTTCTTCTAGAATGTCCTAGTTGCTTTAAATAAAATGCTCACTCCTTTCATTTCTGACTTGCTACCTCTTGTGAGTATACGTGGTAAATGAGGTGCTCCTCCTGCCCCCTCATCCCTTCTACATTCTGAGTGTCGACCGCGCTCCCCTCCTTGGCTAGTGCCTGTCCTCTTCCCACTCAGGCTTTCTCCACCGGCTTCACCTGATGCCACTTTTCCACATGCTTTCTTTCAAAAACGTGTTGATATTTTGTCTTTGCTGTTAGTGCATTCCTGATCTCTCTATTTATGGGTTGAAATGATTACTTCTCTATTTCTGTTGTAATAAGATATCAGATGGAGAGGTTAAAAGAGTATTGTTTATTTTTTTAATTCAATATTTTATAGTTTTGTTTAGGTTTTGTTCTTTAGTCTACTTTTATTTTCTTTTTTTAATGGTAGTTCTTGACTTGATTTTTATCTTTTTCCAGGTATGTGAAACTTTAATTGCTGATTTTTTTCTTATGGCATATCAAGTTGTAAAATTATTTATTTGCCCTTTTAGTTTATTATCTATGCTTCATAAACTTCAGTTTCATCTCATGTGTCATAGTATTGCTCTACTTTACTAAGCTGGGCTATAAAATAAAATAATGATTTGCTTACATATAAAATGTATAAGCTGTTTAACAATAATTATAACTTCTTAATGTAGGATAAAATTTATAGCACAGGCTCACATAAATTATCTGATTTTGAAAAAGACAGTTTTGATGTTTGTCTAAATAAAAAATTCATGCTCAACTTTTTCCTTTAAAATTAAGCTTTGATAAAGAATTATAATTAACTTACAGAATCCCCAATTCTAGATTACGTTCCTCTTCCTGGTGTCTCATTTTATTCTATAATTTAGAGACAACTTGTTTGAGCATAGTATAGCATCAAATACTGTAAAAATGAACTTTATTACTATACAAATGGTGATGTTTGTACTGATATTGAATAATTTATTTTTTAATACTGGGAAAGCATTTTCTCATCCATCTTTTTATTAATAAATAAAAGCACAATTCCCAGTTTTTATTTTTCTTCTTTAAATGAATCATCTGAGGTCATTTCAATAAATTCCTATTCTTTCAGAATTCCTCAAATAAGGCAGATAAAATTTAGCCAAGACATTTGGACAGAAGCTTAGCGTTCAGTTGGTACATTAAAAAAAGGATCTTTGAAAGGCAAAATTAAGAGTTCTGCATCTGCCCCTGAAATTAGAGTCAGTAACTGAATGTGGTTCATCTGCAGCTGCTGGTGACAGAGTGCTTTTTCTGCTAGGTGAGCAGCATGGAACACAAGGAGAACTGTGACCGTGAGGAAAGCAGGTGGCAGGCTGACAGCTGAGTTGCATGCAGTACCTCAGCCAGCACTGCGGTCCTGTTACTGGGTTGTGTTCACATCAAAAGAGTACCCAGGAGAGTCACCGGATTGACAGCTTGGTTGACACATAGTTACAGAGTCTGCAAATATTTACATTAGGCGTTAGGGAGAAGGATAAGCACACATTATGGGGTGAGGAGTAAATAGGAAAGAAGGTCTGTGGTAGGGAGATCTTTCTCTTCTAAATAACAAGAGAAGGGTTTTTATAAAAGCAATGATTTAAAAGTGTAGGATGATCTGAAGAGAGTACAATAAGCACATTTTCTCAGGAATTGAAAGATGATCTGAAGAGAGTACAATAAGCACATTTTCTCAGGAATTGAAAGATGATGTGTTAATATCTTAAAATGTTAACAGTAAGAAAGCCGTTCTCTATGGTTTTATCTAAATCTAAACCAGATTTTGAGTAGGAATAAATCTCACATGAGTTCCTTTGAAAATTTTCCAGTTTTATTCACCTCTTGATGAATATTTAGTGTGTTTGTGTATGTGTACATATTTTTCCCTCCATCCCATTATAAAGCTTTTAATGGCAGAATCTATAATAATTGAGGCCTAGACATATCATGGATTCTACCCTAATCATGACACATTCTATTTATATTAAATATATATACAAATAGGATTTAGCCTGGTGTTTTGAACACCAAAGGTCCGTCAAAATTATTTGTTAAATAACTTTATTGAAGACAATATGTTCTGTGTAGGAACAGTAACGGCAACATGATTAGAGTTTAAGAGCAAATTTAGTTCGTTTATATGGAGGGTTTTATTAATTGTCAAATACAAAAATGAATACTATTGGTACCAAAAGATCACTATCTTCTATTAATATTTGAGAATTTATTTTTAACAGTTCAAAAGAAAAGAAATACAGGAAAATGTTAATACTGGGAGCACAAGTCCCACACTCATATTCTCTACTAATGATAAAATGAAAGTACCAAGCCTAGGTTTTTATTTCTTCAACATCTTAGTAATTAAGGTCAATTAAAATTTTCTAAACTAATTTTATTTGTTATATAATGAAGTAACATGTCTTTGAAATGAAAAGAAATGGACATTTTCATTTATAATTTATGAATGCTTTAGAGATGGTACTAGCAACCTGATGATTTTTATATTGATAAAAAAGTAAACTTACGTTTAAAAACCCTCATTAAAACTAAACCAAAACAAAGTGATTCTATGAAAACATCATTCAGACATACACACCTTGTTATTATTTGAATAAAACTAAACATATAATATTTTTAAGTTTAGGAATTGAAGACTGAATTTTTAAAAAAATATTTATTAGAGATGAGATTAGTCCATTTAAGTGACTACTTAAGTGTCTTAGCTTACTTTTCATTGTGTATTCTTTCCTTGTAAGGAAACAAGCACTCAAATTTAAAAGGTCAGAAGTTTAAAATAGTAAACACATGTCACTCAAATCCATGATACTCTAGTGAGATTGAGAGGAAGGAATTTGTAGGACCCCTATGGGTCATCCCTTTTCAGCCTTATTCATTACCTCACAGCAATCCAATTTCCTCTTACAATATCTTCCTTGATTGCATTTCCTATCATCTCATCACTCATGTGGCTATTTTCATGTAGAGTTCAGGTTATGCTCAGTCTCTTTTGTTAATAGAGATAAAATAAAACCACATGTGTCACACTTAGGAATTTGAATATAAGTGAGTAAATGGCAAACATTCTGCCAAGAGAATTTTTTGAGATAGGATTGATTTTAAGAGTAGATTACAAAATTTCTTTTTCCTATATATCTAAAAATGTACACTAATCTTTCTTATTTCTAGTGGTCAGGATATGGTCTGGCAGATATTTAGATTTGTAAGTCTAGAGATATATTTTTATTTGATTTTTTTCATTTTTATACATCATATATATCCTTTATACATTTCAAAGTAATTACCTCCTATGTTTCTGTAGGACCTTTATAAGATAAAAAGGACTGAGATATCAGGAGCTCTTAACTATAATGTTAATTTTTTTCCTAATAATCTTTTATGACCAAATTAACTTTACATATATATATATATTTACTATTCAAGTCTGGGACAATCTACTTACTCATTAGGTTTTAGTCTAGATGCCAGTCTTGCTACTGTTTTCTCTAATGTTTGAATTTCCTTGTGTTGAAATAATGGGGGAAGATTTTGATAGCCTGGTCATTGAAGAAAAAAATGTCAAGACTGTTAACAGTAAGAAAGCAGTTCTCTATGGTTTTATCTAAATCTAAACCAGATTTTGAGTAGGAATAAATCTCTAAGACATCCAGGCCCAGGTTTTTTTTTTTTTTCCTTCTTCAGAAATATGTTTTATTTGTTTCTTTGATTTTGCTTTTGAAACCTTATCCATCTGATATTGTAAACACATGATTTTTCCTTTAAAACCTCAGCCCTCTGACATTTTAAACACATTTCTAGGTTTATAATTGTTTGCTAGCTTGAATTATATCAAATTTTATCCAGCATTCATAATTTTCCATGACACAGATATTTGCTGTGTTCCTTAAATGTGCAGATCCCCTCTTTGTCTCAAAAAACATCTCTGAAAGTGTGGAATACACCATGTGTGTAGTCCCCATGAGTGCGTAGTCACTCAGTCGTGTCCAACTCTTTGCAACTAAACAACAACCATTAATGTAAGAGTAAATCAATTAAAATAGGAAAGGAAATAAATAACTGATAGTGTTTTTTGCTTCCTTCTTACAAAGCAGATAGTTTAACAATAGTTCAAATTATCTGTAAGAAGTATTTAGAAACACAAAGTGCTTAGCAATGGATTGTATAATTTTGGTAATTATAATTGAAACCAGAATGTTAATTTTAAAAATTTTGTTTATAAGAATTATCTCTGATACATCTTTTTAGTACTGTCAGTATTGAGATATTAGTCTAGATGATTCATCCTGGCAATAAAAGTTAATAATTGGAGATAGCTGAGTATTTTTCAAATTGTGGAATTGTGGTCGCTCAGAAGGTTATGAAATCAATTTAAAACTACCAACTCTGTGCGACCCCATAGACGGCAGGCCACCAGGCTCCCCCGTCCCTGGGATTCTCCAGGCAAGAGTACTGGAGTGGGTTGCCATTTCCTTCTCCAATGCATTAAAGTGAAAAGTGAAAGGGAAGTCGCTCAGTCGTGTCCAACTCTTAGCAACCCCATGGACCGCAGCCTACCAGGCTCCTCTGCCCATGGGATTTTTCCAGGCAAGAGTACTGGAGTGGGTTGCCATTGCCTTCTCCGAAAACCACCTTTAGTTTTTAATTATTAATGAAAAAGAACAGACTAAAGCAGAGTATACTGTTCAGTAAATATAAATGTTATTTTGTGAGACTTTTCATTTGGTTTTGCATGTATACCCGCCTACACTTGGTTGTATGTATATATCTATGCACTGCCTTGTGATATATATGTTCCTTCTTACCATAGATTTCGGCATTTAAAAAAGTCACTGTTTTAAGGTCCGATTAATCTCTGAATAGTATGTTTGCCTGTTTTCACTACAAGATGAAATCATAATGCCACTGGTATTTTTGTCCTCAAGCTGATCTTTTCTCCGTGGAATCCCATTGCCATGCCCACGTGCCAACATACACTTTGCAGTTATGACATTGATTTTTCATCCCAGTGCTCACCAACCACCTATCATGACAAGTAATTTGGAAGAACTTCTTGACATCTCTTGCTTAAGGCTAATGTTTTATTTAGCTGATGCACTGTCAGCTACTAGTTACTGTGAGCCATCAAAAGACTTGAATTTAAAACAAAGAGAGATAAATCATTCTTTTTCTTATTTGGACTTTGCCTGATAATTCTTGCTCATATTAATAGCTTTTGATGTGCGAAAATGATCTCAAAGAACCATTTAATAATTGTATAGCCCATTAGCATAACAAGTCATTATGCCCACTTTGAGTCCCGAAGAGGGCAGAAGCACAAGAAAGACCTGCCAATTAGATTAAATTTTTTCTGGAGATGTACAGGTGTGAACTTTGATTCAGGCTGAGGCAGCTAAAGGAAAGGAAATGGGATCTCAGTACAGGACCCTGCAGGCCACATTGAAATGAGGGCTCTACCTGCTTCCTCTCCTGGATGGAAGGTCATGGAATGAGCAAAGAGGAAGAGCAGTGTGCTGAACTGTTTCACTGTGGACTTTTTAGCATTTGGCGGAATCATTACTTCTCTGAACCACATGGCAAAGCATAGCCTTCACTCTCTTTTTCTCTCTCTTCTGCCTTTGGCAAACTGTCAGAAAAGTGGGTGGCTCAAAAATTAGTAGGGCCATGAGAGAGGATGTGATATGGTTGCCTCTTTACTTTCAAAAATATTTTAATAGTACAACTTTACAAACTGCTTCCTGCCCACCCTCGTGGTCTACCCTCCACCCACATGCAAATCTGAGCTGACAGTATTTAACTCTAAGGCTGAAAATGGATAGCAGGGAAATATTCTACATGTAAATATATGGTTAAAGAATCTTTGTGATTTCCTTTAATCCCTTGATACTTAGTTTATGCATTTGCTTAAGAGCTATTGGAAGGGATAATTTAATATTTTATTTTCCAAATTAAAGAGTTGTATTTTGCTGCCGTTAAGATACCCTAGGCTTTGCTTTATTGGATCATTAATTAGCACTTTGAACGGTCGAAGGGACTTACTCAGTTCACATGTATCTTGCAACACACAAGAGGCGTATATTAATGAAAGACTAAAACGTGCCCAAGAGTCCCTTAGAGCTATATTAAAACACTTATAAATGGGACTTTAATTTACAGTGCTGCTAAAATGAAAATGAAATGCTATATTGATTCTCAGGCTGGATGCTCTTTAGAAAATGCAGTATGTATATTATTCCCACTCCAAATTATAACTTCAAATCTGACCTGGACACACTCAAAGATAATTCTCTGAAGACCAGTTACAAGCATGTAGACCAATTAGAGTAAGGATCCCGAGGATGACTTTTGTATACTAGGTGGCAGAGGGTTTCCAGGAATCTTCTTCTTGTATTAAGTACCATAGTTTTGTTCAGCTTTGCAACTGAAGATGAGAATTCATTAAAATTTTGTTCTTCAAAAGTGGACTAAGGTTCTTTTTACTAATATATGGAGAAATACTTAGTGAAGTTTAAATTGCATATTTTGTCTTGTATGAGTCATTGACAAGTGTATTTCCTCTTTAGTGAATTGTTTTTTCCATATATTAGGAGAAATAAGTTTCTGTTTTTAATTTTTAATTTAATTTCACTATGTTCAATTTCATTTTATCTTTAAGTTTTACATTAAAATAACCAAAAATTAATTCTTAAATAGCATGATTCAAGGAAGTGCATAACAGGGGATAATGCCTCACAGTCTTGCAACACTTCTTTATTTTTTTAAAGACCTTTACCATTAATTACTTTTGGGTTCCTTAAAATAATCCTGTGATGTATTTTCCCACTTTTACAGAACAGGAAATGAAGTTCAGACAAGCTGAGTTACTTCTCCAAGACTAAGTAGTAAATTTTAGAAGTAGACCAAAATAGTGCTTCCTTTGTTTGTTTGTTTTTAAATGCCTGATTTCCATTGAGCACAAGAAAATCCCATAGAAATTTTAACTAAAAATTATCTAGGAGCTTTACATATATTATTTAGTGGGAATGGGGGATGGAAATATAATTTTTTTTTTTAAAGTTGGTATATATACACAGTTTGGTAGGAAGTGGGGAGAAAGAAGGGCTTCTCAGGTGGCTCAGTGGGTAAAGAATCTGCCTGAAACACAGGACATGCGGGTTCAGTTTTTGGATCAGGAAAATCCCCTGGAGGAGAGCATGGCAACCCACTCCAGTATTCTTGCCTGGAAAATCCCATGGACAAAAGGAGCCTGGTGGGCTATAGTCCATAGGGTCACAAAGAGTCAGACAAGACTGAAGGGACTGAGCATGCACACATGGGAAGAAAGAAACCAAGCAAATGAACTAATTAACTTAGCAATATTATCAGCATTACCAATGATCAGAATTTTACATTACATCAAAGCTTATATTTGCAATGTTTTTGTGGGAATATTTATAATAGAGTTTCAATAAATTCAATGCATGTTTTTCAAGTGTTCAAAGCGAAGTATATTTTTGCTAATAAGTCAGTGCTTCTCCAAGCCTGCTTGGAGACCAACTAATATCAGATATACCTAGAGTTTAAGAATACAGACTTCTAGGTCCTCCTCTAAAACCTAATTATTCATAGTCATTGAAAATTGACCCAGTTATCTTCATTTTCAAAAAGCATCCAAGATTTGGCCACTAAGTTTGAGAAGAAATATTTTTACTTTTTTGACATAATATAAATACACATAGACATTATCTGAACAGATTTACGACAACCCTAAATCTCCTTTTCAAATCCTATACTTTTTATCCAAAGTGAAAAGAGAAGGTTACATAATAAATTAATAAGTAACACAAACTTGTCAATAAAGGAAATGGACACACACACACACATATGTATAGAAGATGCATTGCAATGAGAGGATTTCTGTTTTAGGTAAATGACTGCGAACGCCCTCAATCAAATATTAATTAATAAAGCAGCATTATACTTTGGGAAATAATTCAAGAAGTACCAGCAATTTTGTTTCTACTGCTGCTGCTGCTTTTTTCTTTTACCTTTGATTCCTAAGTGGTCGCAGAACTAGTCATTTCATTTCCCTTGTTTCTGGATTGTACTTTTACCTGCCTATCGGAGCCAGTCAATGGCTAAGCTTAGACTAGACTTGAACCCAAATCTGACCACAAAGCCAGTGTTATTTCTATAAATTCCATAACTATGTGGTTACAAAATTCATGCACTTACTATCTACTTTAGTTTTATAACCTAATATCATAAATACAAAGCAACTTTATATTTAAAGTATTTTTTGAGAGATTGCTTCTTGTAGTGATTGTCGGTCATTTATGTCTCTGGTACAAATTGCCTTGAATAAAATGCTGCTGTGGTCAAAACAAAATCATTATTACGATCCACTGAAATAAAGACTGTGTTAAATAATTCTGCTCTAAATGGAAGCGTCCAATGTTGTTCTATGCGCTCGAAGCCATATATAGAAGACAGTCATACGTTGCTAACATCTTCTTTCCTCAGTGATGTTACTGCATCACAGCAAACGTCTAAGTACACACAGCTGCTTTCACTCTCAGGCGTTTTCTCAGCGTAGCCACGGTGTGGAGCTGCTGTGTAATGAGCCAGAGCCGAAGCTCCCAGGCGGTCTGCTGAGTCTAGTGAAACAGAACGGAGCAGACAGACTGAATAAGGCAGAAGCGCAGCACCTGAAAGCTGGCTTTATGTGTTGAATTGAAAAGATCTGTACTTTCAATGAAGAAAACGCTGTGAACGTTCTGCATAGGCTCCAAATAACGCTTGGAGAAGTCCAAGTTGTCAGTATAAAAATGCTGTTGCTTTAGAGTTTATTGGGCTTCCCTTGAGGCTCAGCTGGTAAAGAATCTGCCTGCAATGGCGGAGATCTGGGTTTGATCCCTGGGTTGGGAAAATCCCCTGGAGAAGGGAAAGGCTACCCACTCCAGTATTCTGGCCTGGAGAATCCCACGGACAGGGGAGCCTGGCAGGCTACAGTCCATGGGGTCACAGAGCTGCACACAAGTATCCTTATGTTTTCCAAGTGGGGAAATAGAGGCTGAGAATCAACGTTAAGTTCTGATTTGTCATGTTCTAATCTTGCATTTCTTCCATTTTTGTTTGGTATATTGTCCAGTATCCCACGGGTTGCCATGTGGTTTGAGTTCCTCTTCTGTACTTCCTTATTGCTCTGTTTCAGCATTCCTATCCTATCCACCAGCAGAGAGAGAATGGCTTTCTTGATTTTTGTTAGTCCTGTACCACCACTGACTTAATTTTTAGAATAACGTAAACTCCAGTAGCAGAAATGGAGAAACAGGAGTTGGAAAATCAGAGAGCTCTTGCTTGTATTAGTTCTTCCCAGTTCCCAAGAGCATATTGGTATAAAATATCTTGACCTCTTTGGATTGCTGTCAGGAAATACAGAGCTTAAATAAAGTCCACAATCCTTGTTTCTCACATACGTTTTGCTTCTTAAAATTACACCTTGTGCAGTTTAAGACCAAAGTGTTGTATAGCTGCTACATTTCTGTGATTTCAAGCAGAAATTCCAAAGTGAGGCATTTCAAGCTATAGACATGTGCATTTGTTCTTTAATTCTGAAAAAAAATCTGATACTTATGACTTCTTAAAGTTCAGGCAGATCTGTTTTGATTATCTTACAATTACATGCCGAATATTGAAAGGAGTTTTTTGACATATATAAAACAGGGTTTATGTGTATATGTTAATTTTTACAGTTTTAAAATTTTTTTTTGCTTGGTCCAAGAAGCCACTTTTTTTTTTTTTTTTCCCTTTTGGATTACTTTGATGCACCTGTTATGATCCTGCTGAAAGCTCTCTCGCTTCTCCAGCACTGTGAGAAGAGCTTTGTACCTTTGAAATTTTCATTAGCTTTTGACTGACTGCCAAGATTTTGGCTGCTGTGGTACAGAGGCGACCGCACATTGGGCTGCCAAGTCTCAAACTCTTGTTTAGTGTGACAGCGAGAACTTTCAGACCTCACTGAAGTACAAAGCTTTCACAGAACAGCATCGTATTCTTTAGTAGGTGGTTGGTGCAAGATGGTTAGTCCTGGGTGATCCAGGAGCACATAGGGTCAGGATCAGAAGGGTCCTCACACGTGTTTTTCATCTCTGGGATGGTAGAGTGGGGAGGAAGGGGCAGATGAGGTTTGCCAAGTCTTGGATACAAAGCAGGGCATTTAGAAAAGGTGCCAGGCACGGATCCTATTCAGTTTCTTCCAGTAACTCCTCCTCGTGTGAAAGTAAGACATTTTGGATTAGAAATAACCTAATTAATTTAGGAATCAAGATTCATTTAGAAACAAGTAGTGCATTTTTTGATACTCAGTTAATTTAGCATTTAAAATACCTGCTCCTGCCAAGAGTTAAATCCTATCAATTTTAAATTAGGTTTTGAAACCTTAGCTGAAAGGTTTAATATAGCTTTCATGGATACCTAGCGTGTTTTTGACATTCTATCACATACATGACTGTATTTATATGTTTCTCTTTATGTCTCTGTATATATAGATCCATATCTGTATCTACTAATCTCCCACTTACAGACTTTGTAAATTCAGTTTCAACAGAGTATATGGGACAAGGAGTCTGACATCATAGTCAGTATTTTACAAATGTAATATTGGAATTTGTTCTCAAGTTCTTGTTGGGATGCAATTGTTTTTAATAGCTGGTGTCCTGCTGTCACTTTATCTGTTGACAGAATGCCACGATATGTGAGGATGGCAAACACCTGGGGTCTGCTGCTTTCCATGTCAGCATCTGGAAGATTTCAAGAACATCGTAGACATGACTTGCATCCTTATTATCCTAATTGTCTTCAACACTAGTTTAAAAAGACCAGCAGAAATGAGTGTGTAACAGAATAACTAGAGAGGCCACCCATTCAAGAGAGAAACCACAACAGCCCAGAGCTTGCATTGCTCTTGGTGGATCAGTGAGAACAAGCAACGTGACTCCTTATTCTCCTGTGTCCCTTTCTTTCCTTGAATTCTTCTAATACTCCCATTTTTATAGTATCCTTTCCACACACACACACAAAAAAAGATATACAAGGAATCACAGGCCGTGTGCTGACCAAAGGCACCTAAATCCTGGGACCCGTGGTAATGAAAATATGGAGGCAGGATGTGAAGCGCCCTCCTGCTGTTGTTCCCACAGGACTCTGCCTTCAACAGCTCTCCCACTCCTTGCAGGGGACCAGAGTTCTCACTTACCTCTGCCGCGATTTCTGGTTTTCTACTCAGGTTCCACTGAGGTAGAAAAGATTATTATTATCGTTATTTTTTCACAAGTGAGAAATCCTTTCTTTTTCCTAAAGCAAAGAATAGTTCAAATGAGATGCCCCCTTTCTTCTCCTTCTTTTGTTCTTTCACTTCCTAAACGTCTTCCTTCTTCTCTCATCTGACCCCTCCCTCTTACTTCTATTGCAACCAGCATTTAGTGAAGTAGTTGTTGGGTCAGGTCCTTCCCAGATTATATCAGGATAGCAAAGGTGGATAAACCACTGCCCATTCCCTCCAGAAGCCTACCTGGCCAGACAGTGTTACACAGTGTAAGCGCTCTGGACATCAGGCAGATCAGAGTGAGGGGTCAATAAGGGCTAAGTTAGCCAGAAAAGTGTAGAAAGTGTTAGTCATTCAGTCATGTCTGACTCTTTGTGACCCCATGGACTCTAGCCCACAGGCTCCTTTGTCCATGGAATATTCCAAGCAGGTGTACTGGAGTGGATTGCCATTCCCTTCAGGGGAACTTCCCGACCCAGGGATTGAACCTGGGTCTCCTATACTGCAGGCAGTCTTGGTTGTCTGAGCCACGAGGGAAGCCCCTTTCTTAACCAGAAAGGACTTTATTTAATAAATATTTAATGATAACTTACAATGTGTAATTTATTTATGTCTGACTGTACTGTCTCCCACGCTTAACCCTTCTACTACTGTAAGTTCTTTGTGGGTAAGGACTGTTTTGTTCAAACTTATGTGTCCTCTGCCTATGGCAAAAGGTGGGTACTGGGAAGTATTTGTTGACTGAATGCATGCATATGCAAGGAAAGCCTTGATGAATGATGGGAGAATCGTAGGGAATTATGTTTCCTTTCAAGATATTTCTTCCTTCCCATGATAGGGAAGCTGTGACTAGACAGCATGGGTTGGAGGAGTATGAAAAGTATTTAGTTTAGTTTAGTTTCAGGCATGAAAAGATAACTGTCAGTTGGGGTTACTCATTGAATGTTCCTATTCTCTCTAGAAAGGGTGAATTCACCCAGCGTTGAAATCAAGGGGTATATAATTAACTGCTTAGTCATTTGTTTGCCTTCATCCCAGGAACCAGCTGTTTCCTGGATCGTACTTTATTACAATTTTTATTTATAGTGTATCTTTGCAAGAAAAACATCCGGTGTGGCGGAGCCCAGCAGTTGGTGGGTAATAATGCTTATTTTAAAGCTACACAGAAGACACTTTTTGTGAGCTATCTTAGAAAAGCGGGGGTGCCAGACCCTCTCACCAGTATTTGAAGCTGTGGGAGGATTTCCCCTGAGACTTATGACTGTGGTAGAAAGGAAAGAAGGTTAGCCTTGAGGTCAGAGATCACAGATCTGAATCCTTTCCCTACCACACACGTCAACAGTGTGGCCTGAGGAAACTAGTTTGAATGTGGCTCAGTTAATACTTGCCTCACAAGGAGAGGAGGTGTGGCAAGAAGAGAAAAGATGAAGTAAGGGTACTCAGCACTTACCTCTTTTTTTTTTTCTCCTATGTCACTGGTGTAAAATTTGTTGTTTTGAAAAATCAACTCACACAATTTAGGAATTAATTCAGTTCAAATTATTCTACATGTGCTGATTTTGAATTTTATCTTGATTTTAAGCATTTTTAAGGAAGGTCCACATTAAACCTATTCCCTTTTGTCCGGTAACTTATCTCAAAATGTTAATATTTAATATTTAATACAACTTTGTTGTATCTTTAGGCATACAGATGAAAATGCACAGTCACGCCTGTAGATGGCACCATTGCACCAGATGGAATAAAATCACAATGAAGTATGCGAGTTCTTTGCTAGATAGAACAACCTGTTTAGTGTCAGGACCGAGGAGCCTGGTTGTCTCTGGGGTCGCACAGAGTCGGACACGACTGGAGCGACTTAGCAGCAGCAGCTGCAGCAGCAGCTTAGGAAACCACAATGCCAGTTTTTGGAATAGGAAAATGATGTGTAGGAAGATGATATTAATTTTTTTTGAAAAAAAGAAAAACAGTGAAAAATCAAATACAACCTGGCAGATTCTATAGTAATTGTGTTCATTTTTTAAAAAGTATTTTAGAGGAGAAAAGAGATTGATAAAGGTCCAGATGGAAGGCTTTAACTTATATTTTTTGGAAACATTTAATTAAACTAAAGAGGACCACAAGTAATTGAACTTACAGTAATCAGTGTCAGCTCTAGGCTACACAAAATAAAATTCTGTAGCTACCCTATTTTTTCTATTTCCTATACTTTATGTGATAAAGAACTTCGTATGAATATATTTTTCAAAATTTTCTTTTGATTAGTTTCCTTTCTGGATTATGTAAGTAGTTTACTTATTTTTTTTAACAGATATGTGATTGAATTTATGTGTTGATAATCCTAGCGAGAGTACTAATATTTCATTTTTTACTTCTACTTTTGTGGCTTATGAATCATTAAGAGAAATTTCAACTGAAAGAGTGTTTGAGTAACTGAATTATTGGGGTATGCTACTGGAATAAGTTGTGCAGTCTTATAGTAGAAATTAGTATCTGGGGGACACTGTTACCAACCACAATTGATGTATGACATAAGGAAATTATTTTTTATTCTAAATAGCAGTTGTTGGAACAAGATTTGAAGACAAGGCACATATTGCTTTTTCCTGAGATCTGTAAATTTTTTATTTGTTCACTGTTGTGTCCTAGTACATCCAGTGGGCCTGTATAGCCCAAATTCTGGGCCATATTCACTTTCAATAAATTACGGTGGGACAAATATTGCTTCAGATTTCATTGATACACATAGCAGCTACAGTCAATCTTTCTATTTATTTTGAATAATGATATTTATATATTGATGCTGTTAAAATTATCCTAATAATTTTACATAAATTTACATAAATGCGATCATAGCTACAATTATATAAAGAGAATTATTTGTATATGTCCTTAAACATGACACATAGCATGAAACATATATGTGCAGTATAATGAGTTCATATGAAGTAAACTTCATGTAAACACCATCAAATCAGATGTAGAATTTTGCTAGTATTGTAGAAACATCTTTTTCAAGAAACATGGGCCTCTTGCCAGATTACAAACCCTCTCCATTTTCCCAGCTGTATCTAATATTCTTGACTTTACTGAGAATCATTCCCTTGCATTTTAAAATAAATATATTTTCATCTATATATGCAAATAACAAAGTTTTGTCTGTTTTTGAACAGTATCATACGCTGTGTATTTTTCGGTGTGTGTTCTGACATCTGATGCTCCAAATTATGTTTGTAAGTTCAATCTATTTTAATATATACAGCTGCAGTTTATCACTTTAATTGTGAATATTTTATGACTGTAACACAGTTTTTTCATCTCTTCTGCTCATAGACATTTGGGTGTTTCCACATCAGGACTATTAAGAGCAATGCTGTCTTTGTATATATTAATATATGTCTTATGTATATACTGTTGGGGCTTCCCTGGTGGCTAAGTGGTAAAGTACTGGGCTGTCCCTTTAGTCTTGTTCGACTCTTTGCGACCCTGTGGAAAGTAGTCCACCAGGCTTTTCTGTCCATGGGATTCTCCAGGCAAGAATACTGGAGCAGATTGCCGTGCCCTCCTCCAGGGATCTACCTAACCTAGGGATTGACCCCACCTCTCTTACATCTGGGCTTCCCTGGTGGTTCAGCTGGTAAAGAATCCGCCTGCAATGTGAGAGACTTGAGTTTGATCCCTGGGTTGGGAAGATCTGCTGGAGAAGGGAATGTCTACCCACTCTAGTATTCTGGCTTGGAGAATTCCAGTCCATGGGGTCGCAAAGAGTCAGACATGACTGAGCGACTTTCACTTCCACTTCCACTTCTTTTACGTCTAATGCATTGGCGGGTGGGTTCTTTACCACTGGTGCCACCTGGAAAGCCAGTGGTAAGTATCCACCAACTAATGCAGGCGGCCTGGGTTCATCCCTGGGTTTTGAGGATCCCCTGAAGGGGAACATGGCAACCCACTCCCGTATTCTTGCCTGGGAAATCCCATGGACAGAGGAGCTTGGCGAGTTACAGGCCACAGGGTGCAAAAGATTCAGACATGAGTTAGCCACTGAGCATGATATATACTGTCTCTGCAATGTATCTCTGCAATGTATTCAGAGGAGTGAAACTGCTGGATCATAAGTTTTCCATACTCTCAAATTTACTAGATAATTCCATGTGACATTTTAGTATGGTTGTCCCGATTTATCCTCTCACCCTATGCAATGAGACTTCTTGTTGTCCACACCCTCACTAACATTTGTATTGTCAGACTTTAAAAGTTTTGTGCAGTTTATAGTGGACTCTTGCTTGCTTTAATTAACATTTCCCTCATTACTAATGGCTTCTGGTTATTTGTATTCCCTCTCTGTGAAGTGCCCACTTTTCATCTAGGTTGTCTTGTCATTTTCTTAATACTTGTAGGAGTTTTTATGGTTGTTTTTGTTGTTTGTTTTTTCTGGTCCTTCTTTAATTATATTTAAAAAATCTCCCATACTGTGATTTTCATTTTCACTGTCTTGGTGGTGAATTTTGATGCACAGGTATTCATGATTTTTGTACAGTAGAATTTATCTGTCATTTACTTTATGATTAGTGCTTTGTGATTTAGAAATTAGTCCTTACCCTGGGGAAATAAAGGTATTACTCTCAAAAATTTTTTTCTCAAAATATTATGGATATGTATTTCACATAAAGGTGCACCTTGACATGAATTTTATACCCAGGGCCATGTAAGTTCCATTTATTTTATTTTTTGTTTCAATGGATTTTCACTTGGGGTCCAAACAATTTTCTGCATAGTCTGTTTTTCTCCACTACCCTGTAGTACTAAATATCTCATTTATCAGATATCCATAAATGAATGGTCTGTTTCTGAGCTTTATATCTTGTTTCCTTGGTCCAAGTGTCTGTCCTCTTGTGAATACCATAGTGTGCTAATTAGTAGATCTTTATAAGAAGTCTGTATATGTCTTCTTGAACCTTGTTCTTCTTCGAGTGTTTGGATACTTGAAATTCCATATGTATTTTAAAATCAGCTTGTCAAAGTCTATCAAATTTATGGGGATTTTGAGTATACTTACATCGCATTCACATATTTCAACTTTAAAGTGATGAACATGGTATATATATTGGTTGATTAACTCTTTTTAGTATCTTTAATGTTTCTCAGTAAAATTTATAATTTTCTTGGATGACGTCTTAAAATTGATATTAAGTGATGTTATTATAATGTTTTAAAATTTTATTTTCCTTACTGTTGCTGCTAAGTATAAATGTAATTTATTATCATGCCAGTTTTCTATCTAGCAACCTGGTAGAACTCCTTAATTAATTCTACAAATATACCTGTAAGTTTTTTTGTGTATAATGGTATTACCAGTGAAAGGGTCATTTTTCCCCTTCCTTTCCAATCCTTATGCATTTTATTTATTTTTCTTACTTTGCTGAATTGTCTAGAACTTCCTATAATTTTAAATAATAAGTGGAAGTAATGATTCTTCTTGTCTTGATTCCAAAATCAATATGCTAGTTATAGTTATTCATCCATGAATGTGAAATTTTCTATAGATTTTGCATATCTAATGCCAAATAAAGTTCTCTTCTTTGCTTAGTTTGCTAAGAATTTTTGTAATGGATGAATATTGAATTTTATCAAATGGATTTTCTTAATGTATTATTATGACCATATGATTTCTTCTAGTCTATCAATATGATTAACTATGCTAATTAATACTAACTAATCTCCATTCTTAGACTAAATTCAACTTAGACATTACATATGTACTCTACTGAAATCAATTTGTTAATATGTTTATGACATTTTTGCCTTTGTGGCTTACTAGTGGGAACTGGTCTTAAGTTTTTAAATATGCAAAAAATATTGGAATTAAAAATCAAGATATAATTTATCATATACTCTCATTAGGAAATATTTTTCTTTAGTTGTGAAGTTCTCTATTTTTTCCTAGTAAACAAAAAGAGATTTTATGTGGGCTTTTAATACTATCTTGTAATTCTAAAGTTTATATAACTTGCCTCCCTAGCAATATCCATATAGTGTATTCAAGTATGATGTTTAATATTTTACTTCTCATCTCATCCACAACTTGTCTCTTTTCTATATGCATGATTTCAGAAGAAAGTGAAGCAAATTAAATTTCATCCTCCCCAACTCCTCCAAAAATAAAAAGTCAGCTGAAATTCATTGACATCTAAGTTTCACTCTCTGTCCATCTTTTATTGATAAATGAATCAGGGATTCAGGTGCTGTAAAGTAGTTGAAGTTATGACCGATGCCTTGTGGTTGACTGTGACATGAGTGACTTCTAATGTTAGTATGTCTGGAGACTATACACTCACTCTTCATTTGTGGTTTGAGAAAGACATTTATGAAATCCCAGTCCGTGTTCTACCAATTTGGTTATACTCAGAAGTGTGGACAGAGATCCAGCAGAGAATTAATTTTTTTCCCAAGAAAGTCTAAAAGTACAAAACCAATATAAGAAACTTTTCCTCATAAGAATGTTAAAAATGTATTGGAGACAAATGATACCTACATAAAATATTTTTAACATGGCATAAAGTAGTGTGTGACCTCTTTCTAAAACAGATTGTATAATAAATATTTTAGAAGTCAGAAAAGTGATAAACTTGTTGTAAGTGATAGATTTGAACTAGGGCTTGTTGGATTTGTTTGAGAAGAAGATACAAAAAGACAGTAGAAGTAGGGGTTATAGTATAAACAGTATTTTTCTCACTCATTGTTAATTTTCCCAATCTTCAGAGAAAGTCTGCTGCTGCTGCTGCTGCTGCTAAGTCACTTCAGTCGTGTCCGACTCTGTGCGACCCCATAGATGGCAGCCCACCAGGCTGCCCCGTCCCTGGGATTCTCCAGGCAAGAACACTGGAGTGGGTTGCCATTTCCTTCTCCACAGAGAAAGTCTACCTAGTAACAAATATATCGAGTAATTGATACTATCCCAGCCCTGTTCTAGCCATTACATATATTATCTCATTTATTCCTTGGAGCAGCCCTTTAAGACAGCATTTGACTATCTTGATAGCACTTGAACTGAGGAACAGAGATCTCGGGAAACTTGCCAAAGGCCATGCAAGTGCTAAGGAATACCAGACAGTTGATCTCAGGCATTCACTTCAAATACTGATGCTCTGAACTATCACAATATATTCCTGTTAAATGGTGATCACGTAAAAGAGAAAAAAATATTGTTAAGGGGAATGGAAATGATAATCACAAGTACCTCAAGCCCTTAATGTTCCCACACCCACTTTTATCAGAATTACCTGATTCTCATCCTAAGACTAGGTGGACCTCTTTCTTTATAACAAGTTTTAGAAACTTCATGTTAGGATACATAGATTCAATCAGAGATCTTTTCCAGCTTCATATATTCTCCTATGTTTGTTAGGTTTTCTTAGAATTCCTAGCACTTACAAGCATCATAGTTAGTTATTTAAACAAGAATAAAATTTCCTTAATATTAGTTTCTGACATCTACCAAACCAATGTAGAGATTGGAGTCAATATTTTAAGGAGATAATGGTAGAAAAATAAGAAAAAAAAAATGTAACAAAACAACAAACTATGTGTTAGTTGAAGCAGCACTTAACACAAGTTATAAGTCACTGAGTTATGAAAAAGTGAGAGCTAAGGAAATGTTTTCTATCACCCAACTCTCTTTCTGCATCTTGTCACAAACTTCGTATGGTGTGCTGCAGTCTGCTAAACTGCCAGTACACGGAAACGACTATCGTGCAGAGATAACAAAGATTAGAGAAGGGCTCTCGTCACAGCCTTTGGCTGCATGTAAAACTCATTTAAAAAATATGTCCTTTTTGTTTGATGCTTCACAAATATGTTTTGTGATAACCAATCCTAAATTAGGGAACAATTTTTAAAAAGAGTGTAAAAAACAGATGATCCTCTTGGTAAAATAATTGTTAAGTAATATCCTTAAATGTTAGAGGCAAAGCTGAGAATCAAATTCATTTCTTCTCATTTCTGATCTGTGATGTAATCTTCTTTGTATCTTTTTTTACTTTCTGCAAGTTGAGATGGATGGTTCATTTTGCTTCCTAATCTTTTATTTAATCTCTTAAAAATTACTACTTAAGCTGTACAAAGTGTCATAAATTGAGTAAAACCATTTTTAGTATAAAAAGAATGAGTGCTGAGTAGAATCCACTGTCATAATCACCCTTCATCTATTATCATTATATGTAACTGTGTCTCCACTCCCTTTATTGCTGTTTCATTTCTGTTGAATCAGTCCTTTCAGTATCTCCAGAACTAATGTTTACAATCTTACATATACTATCTGACATTTATTCTCCTATTCTTAAGACCATTTTTCTAATGGCTGAACCACTTTTAAGTATCAATATGGTGGCCCTTCTGCAGTGTTCTAATTGAGACCATTCTTCAGAACTGTTGGAAACATGGGCTAGGACAGAATGCATTAGCTGGGTAAAATAGTAAGTGATCATATGAGAGTTAATAAAATCAATGTAGTTAAAATCTTTAGAGAAAACGAATAAGACTGTATAAGTCTAATTCACTTTCTCAACACCTAAAACAGTATACTATGTGATTATGTGCTATGTAAAAGGCTTTTGAAGAACATAAAACTACATTTTGGCACCAATCCAATAAGACTGAAATAAATCATTACAGAGAAATATAGCAGGATCAAGTTATAGTTGAATTACATTGGCATGAAATTTTGAAGAAAGAAAATTAGGACAGTTAGTTGAAGGAAGTAGGAGAGAGACTGAGGAAAGGAAGTTCAGAATGCATTTAAAGAACAGACTATGTTTTAATTATTTTCATTTTCATAAGAGTCGGTACTCACCACTCACTCACAGCACTCACTATAGTTCAGATTTGTAACATGGGGAAGTGAAATGTGTTAGGCAGACTAAGGCTCTAATAGTATCTGAGATAACGGTTTATGTTGATGGATAAATTACTTTAAGTTTTCTAAGTTTTAAATCTTTTTATTTGTGAAAAGTAAAGTCATATTTACTTTACAGTGTGCTGTGAAAATAAAATATAATAATATATTTAAAAATTTCTATCTTGGTGTTAGGCATATAGTACAGTTCCAGTAAATTTTCATTCCCTTTCTTCTCATTTTGTATTTTATAGGGATTACTTATCCAGCTGTGATAGATCAAGTCTGATATACATATATCACAAGACAGTTTTTTAAAAATTCTTTTGCAAGATTAAATTCTTGGTATCTTAGAATAAAACTCTGATAGTTATATCATTAGCTAGTCCACATGATATATCACATTTAATCCTCACAGCAGTTTTATGTTATTAATATCATTTTCCTTTCATTGATTTTTTTCATTACCTAAAGATAGTAGGTGATAGTGAAGTGAAAGATAGTAGGTGATAAGGCAGGATTAAAAACCAAGTTTTTCTGATTCTCAAGCCTATGACCTTAACCACTAAGTTATACTGTTCAATTGGTACTCATCAAGGTGTTAACATTTTCAGATTATAGATTTCAGATGTATATTCTTGAAACGGGGGTGGAGAATGAATAGTAATAGAATGTGATATGACTGTGATTGACTTTACTGTACTGAACTTTTTGAACTTGCCTAAGCAGCAATATCTCTCAGTATTGCTTTCTGCAATGTAAATGGGATACATGTGCTTATCCCCAATGTTATTTTCAGGATTAAATAAAGTTATATACTTGTGCATGGTGTCAAGGTGTATGTGTATGTATAGTGTAGCTGCTGTGAAGCTACAGTGAAGCTAAGTCGCTTCAGTCATAACACTGTTCCTGGCAGAGTAAGAAAAAGAACCGGCAGTTTTTATAGACTGAAAATATTTGAATCATAATACCTTATAATGACATATAAAAAAAGGAATGACTTGGTTACAATTCCAGGAATAGCAGCAAAGCTGGAACTAAAGATTATAAACTTAGAAAAATATAAAAACAGGCATAGGAAAATAATGAAAGGAAAGCTGAGAGGCTTGTGGGGATTTGACCCTTAAAGGAAGATAATTGTGCTGGGTGACATTTATACTTATGAGGCTTTCTGTCAGAGGACACTCCCAGCTCACATGACACCAGATGGCTAGAACTCAAGCCAAATCCAAGACTGAAGACTCAGATATTGAGGTTTGAAAGTACAAGAGAGGTCTGAAAGTAAGAGGTCAAGCCAGTAAGGGAGGAAACCACAGAGGAAAGAAACCTCAAATCCACATATGAAATCTCTTTAAATGTTTGACTAATCCCTGAACTGTACTTGATGAGGGTTACTCCAGATTTCCTAGCACAACAAACAGCTCGAAAGCTAGAACTGAGTGAAGCTTAGCTGTTGTCTGTGGTATGGGAGACAGTGCTTGGAGTCAGTCCTGAGAATAACTGCTAGCCATACCTAAAAATGTTCTTTAGAGGAAAACAATATAATCTAAGTTTATAATATATCCACAAATTTTAGTTTTAAAAATGACATATAGGGCAAGGAAAATGAGAAATTGGACTTAGAGTCAAAACAAAAGACAGGTTGTATTAAAGAACTCATAGACTTGAGATGTACACACGTTACAGTTAGTGTGTAAGACCCTGAAGTAGCCACATTAAATATGCCCAAGGACCTAAAGGAAAATATGTTTCTATTGAGAAAACAGATATGAAATAATATCCTCCTAACTATCTATGTGTCAAGAACACAAAATGGAAACTGTAGAATTCAAAATAAAATATCTAAAATTAAGCATTTTCTAGGATGATTTTAACACTATTGGAGAGAGATTGGAAGGAGTAAGTAAATTTGAATTTAAATCAATAGCAATTGTCTTTACCTAAGGAAAGAGAATGATTAAAGGAAAAAAAAAAAAAACACCAAAACTCAGAAACATGTGAGACACAGTTTGCCAAACATATAATTGGAAATGCAGAAAAACAGGAAAAAATATGGAGCAAAAAATTTATTTGAATAAATAACATATAGGGATTTCTGAATTTGGTGAAATCAAATAAATTCAAGAATAAATTAGATCAGCACTCTCAAAGCATGATATAAAGAATATTTAATGACCTAAAGGTATCAGAGCAAACTGTTCAAAAACTAAACAGGAATAAACAATTTTGAAAGGAACTAGATAACAAGAATTTTTTTTCAGAAACAGTATAAGAAAAAGACAATGAAATTATATTTTAAAAATATTTTAAAAAATCATACCTGCTAATAAGAATTCTATAACCCGTAAAATATATCTAAATAACTGGAAAAAAATACCATGTCTATAGATTTTAACAATGTTGTTAAGATGTCAATGCTCTGCCAAATTAATGTCAGGATTCTGTGCAATACAAATCAAAATTTCAACAGTCTGTTTTATGGAAAAGACAAACTGATTTAAAAATCTATATGAACATATAAAGGACATAGAGTAACCAAAAATATTGAAAACAATGCTTATGATTGCATGGCTTTTCACTATCTTACATCGATATTTAAATTAGAGCTATAGTATACCATACATATGGAATTGGCATTAAATTAGATGAGTAGATCACTGAAACAAAAGAGTAAGGTCAATTAATGTTCAACAAAGTTGCTAAAGCAATCCAATTGGTAAGTAAAAGTACTGTCAGCAAATGGTTTTAAAAATGTTCAGTTGAGCATGTATTCTTGTGTGCATGTATGTATGTATCAGACCATCCATAAAAATCAATTCATAGATGGATCATAGAAAGTGAAGTCTCTCAGTCATGTCCGATTCTTTGCGATCCCATGGACTGTAGTCTACCAGGCTTCTATGTCCATGGGATTTTCCAGGCAAGAGTACTGGAGTGGGTTGCCATTTCCTTCTCCAACTTAAATATAAACAAAATTTGTACAACTTTTAAATGAATACAGATTTATATCTTCTTGACTTAGGGCACAGAAAACAATAGCTGTAGCTTTTTAAAGTGCTATTAAAATTTGCTATTTGCTAAAAATGTCATTGAACTTTTTAAGTTGCATCAAAAGTTAATGTATATTTATTTAAAAAACAAAATGGGTACAAAGTCACACACTGGGATAAATATGTATAAAAATTATATTGGACAAAAGTCTTTTATCTAGACTATAAAAGGAAGGCCTGCGAATTAATTGTGAAAGAAGACAATCCAACAGAGTGGCTAAGAATTTGAATAGACACTTATGTCACAAAGGAAGATGCCGGAGTCCAGCTCCAGCAGCCAGGGATTCAACCTGAAGAGATGAACGGTGTCAGCAATGAGACAGCCTCTCAGTTTTCTTGGACTGCCTATTTATTTCAAGTTTAAGATTTTCTTTTATACTTTTACAAAAGCATTAGGTCAGAGGTTTGACATTTTCAGTTCCCCCTCACCCAGATTTATTATGTCCATAAATCATTGTTGCTCTTCAAACAGAGTTCCTGCCTTAGTGATTCTCTGGGAATCAATCTTATCATCTATTATCTACCTCCTCTAATGTGTCCTATAGTTAACTTGTGATTACATTGTGACTCATGCTACATTCCTCAGTTTACTACTTATCTTCCTAAATCCTGTTTGCCCCTAACATCCTGAGCTCACTATCTCTTAAAAAGGCTTCTAGCTATAGTGTCTCTAAAAATTCCTAACTTCTATAAGCTAGAGTAAAATATGCTAACTTTACAACATTCCTTAAATCTTTAACTTCTAACTATTTTAATTATTTCTAAGCCCTAAATTCAGTAAACTCCTTTGCTGTAAACATTCTCCTCACAAATAGGCTTCAGATAGCAATCCCTCCCATGGCCTCAAACTACAGCCTATGTGCTCATCCTGGAATACTCTTTTGTAAAAGTCCTTAAACAAATATCAGTGATTAACTTTATGAATTATTCTCTGAGCACAGCTGCAGAAGGCTTTGTGCCTTCTCATGCTCCTCTCAAGAACAATGAGCACCTTAATATTCCTTTTCAGTCAACTCAGCAGAGGAGAGGAAAAGACAAGTCAGAATTACAAGGCCTAACTCCTTCATCCGGGACCGTGCCTGCGGAATGAGGAGAGGGGTCTGGGGCTGTGCCTCCATTTTGTCAGTAATGCCTAACGCGGCTCCCGACTGGAAGATATATGAATGGTCAATTAGCACATAAAAGTTGCTCAAAATTATTAGTCATCAGGGAGATGTAAATCAAAACCGTAATGAGATACTATTTCACACATTTTAATAACTCAGCTGAAAAAGGACTTAACCGAACCAGTTGTTGCTGAGTATGTATGTGGATTAACTCATACATTCTGATTGACATTTAAAATGGTATGATCACTATGGGTTGTGTTTTGACATTTTCTCGTAGAGTTATAAACAATCCTCCTCATTCACTTGGCAATTATACCATTAGATATTTACGCGAGAGTAATGGAAATATGGTTTCAGTGTGTCTGCCCTCTGATGCCCTCTTGCAACATCTACTGTCTTACTTGGGTTTCTCTTACCTTGGACGTGGGGTATTTCTTCACAGCTGCTCCAGCAAAGTGCAGCCGCTGCTCCTTACCTTGGACAAGGGGTATCTCCTCACCACCGCCCCTCCTGAACTTGAACGTGGAATATAAGCATCTGAATTCAGAGTTCCAAAGAATAGCAAGAAGAGATAAGAAAGCCTTCCTCAGCGATTAATGCAAAGAAATAGAAGAAAACAATAGAATGGGAAAGACTAGAGATCTCTTCAAGAAAATTAGAGATACCAAGGGAACATTTCATGCAAAGATGGGCTTGATAAATGACAGAAATGGTATGGACCTAACAGAAGCAGAAGATATTAAGAAGAGGTGGCAAGAATACACAGAAGAACTGTACAAAAAAGATCTTCACAACCAAGATAATCATGATGGTGTGATCACGTGCCTAGAGCCAGACATCCTGGAATGTGAAGTCCAGTGGGCCTTAGAAAGCATCACTATGAACAAAGCTAGTGGAGGTGATGGAATTCCAGTTGAGCTATTCCAAATCCTGAAAGATG
>NW_011494919.1:1423924-1424582 GCF_000754665.1 Bison bison bison | reverse complement strand
CAGCCTTATCATCTATTATATACCTCCTCTAATATGTCCTATAGTTACTTGTGATTACATTGTAACTCAAGCTACATTCCTCAGTTTACTACTTATCTTCCTAAATCCTGTTTGCCCCTAACATCCTGAGCTCACTATCTCTTAAAAAGGCTTCTAGCTATAGTGTCTCTAAAAATTCCTAACTTCTATAAGCTAGAGTAAAATATGCTAACTTTACAACATTACTTAAATCTTTAACTTCTAACTGTTTTAATTATTTCTAAGCCCTAAATCCAGTAAACTCCTTTGCCATAAACATTCTCCTCACATATCAGATCAGATCAGTCGCTCAGTCGTGTCCGACTCTTTGCGACTCCATGAATTGCAGCACGCCAGGCCTCCTTGTCCATCACCAACTCCCGGAGTTCACTGAGACTCACGTCCATCGAGTCAATGATGCCAGCCAGCCATCTCATCCTCTGTCGTCCTCTTCTCCTCCTGCCCCCAATCCCTCCCAGCATCAGAGTCTTTTCCAATGAGTCAACTCTTCACATGTGGTGGCCAAAGTACTGGAATTTCAGCTTCAGCATCATTCCTTCCAAAGAAATTCCAAAGCTGATCTCCTTCAGAATGGACTAGTTGGATCTCCTTGCAGTCCAAGGGACTCTCAAGAGTCTTC
>NW_011494919.1:1423488-1423824 GCF_000754665.1 Bison bison bison | reverse complement strand
CAATATGCCAGCAAATTTGGAAAACTCAGCAGTGGCCACAGGACTGGAAAAAGTCAGTTTTAATTCCAATCCCAAAGAAAGGCAATGCCAAAGAATGCTCAAACTACCACACAGATGAACTCATCTCACACGCTAGTAAAGTAATGTTCAAAATTCTCCAAGCCAGGCTTCAGCAATATGTGAACCGTGAACTTCCATATGTTCAAGCTGGTTTTCAAAAAGGCAGAGGAACCAGAGATCAAATTTCCAACATCTGCTGGATCATCAAAAAAAGCGAGAGAGTTCCAGAAAAACATCTATTTCTGCTTTATTGACTATGCCAAAGCCTTTGACTGT
>NW_011494919.1:1396801-1423388 GCF_000754665.1 Bison bison bison | reverse complement strand
GCAGATGACACCACCCTTATGGCAGAAAGTGAAGAGGAACTCAAAAGCCTCTTGATGAAAGTGAAAGTGGAGAGTGAAAATGTTGGATTAAAGCTCAACATTCAGAAGACGAAGATTTTGGCATCTGGTCCCATCACTTCATGGCAAATATATGGGGAAACAGTGGAAACAATGTCAGACTTTATTTTTCTGGGCTCCAAAATCACTGCAGATGGTGACTGCAGCCATGAAATTAAAAGACGCTTACTCCTTGGAAGAAAAGTTATGACCAACCTAGATAGCACATTCAAAAGCAGAGATTTTACTTTGCCAACAAAGGTCTGTCTAGTCAAGGCTATGATTTTTCCAGTGGTCATGTATGGATGTGTGAGTTGGACTGTGAAGAAAGCTGAGTGCTGAAAAATTGATGCTTTTGAACTGTGGTGTTGGAGAAGACTCTTAGGAGTCCCTTTGACTGCAAGGAGATCCAACCGGTCCATTCTGAAGGAGATCAGCCCTAGGATTTCTTTGGAAGGAATGACGCTAAAGCTGAAACTCCAGTACTTTGGCCTCCTCATGTGAAGAGTTGACTCATTGGAAAAGACTCTGATGCTGGGAGGGATTGGGAGCAGGAAGAGAAGGGGACAACAGAGGATAAGACAGCTGGATGGAATCACTGACTCAATGGACGTGAGTCTGAGTGAACTCCGGGAGTTGGTGATGGACAGGGAAGCCTGGCGTGCTGCAATTCATGGGGTCGCAAAGAGTCGGACACAACTGAACGACTGAACTGAACTTAATGGAAATATATCTCCTTAAAAGATTTGTTCATAATTATTCATATTATCATTATTTAAGATTGCCAAAAATGGAAAAGTACATATATCCATGAAGAACAAAAAGAATAAACAAATTTTGGTGTAGGTATACAATGAACTCTATACACTAATACAAAGGAATAAACTGCTGATACATGCAACATATCTGAATCTCAAAATATTATACCTAGTGAATTAAGACAGGACCAGGAGTACCTACTATAAGATGTCATTTTTATGAAGTGTTTGAAAGAGCAATATGATCTAATGGTGAAAACACCAGAACACTAGTGCTTGGTGGAAAGTGGGCAAGTGAACTTTCTAGAGTGGTGGTAATGTTCTATATCTTGATAGGAGTATGAATTATGGGAGTTTATGTTTGCTAAAACTCACAGAATGATACATGTAAAATTTGTGCATTTCACTGTATGTAACCAGTAGTCAAAGTCCCCTACCCCATTACACTCATGATCAGTAACTATAAACAAATATTGAACAAAATTAGTATGATTTATCTGTTGGTAGTGCCATGTGTTAGCAATTTTAGAAACATTTTCTGATATTTTAGGATTGATTAAATAAAAAATACATTGAGGATAATGGGAGCCAGTTCCCAGCTGTTATATATTGTAATACTAATGTGATACTACTAAAATGACCTTTGTTTTGTTGTATTGAATTTAAGATTATAAATGTTATTTCATGGCTTTTCAATATAGATAGATGAACAGATACATTCATGATACTTAGGTAGACACACACATACATACAGTGTCTAGCACTGTTGAATGTGTAGAAGCCATATCACATCAATATCAATTACTGTATCTATTGCCAAATTCTCCAGTCAAGGTAACCAGAGATCCTTGGGGAAATGGAGGATTCCAGAGTCTGGACAGTGAAAGTAAGGATAAGCTTAGAATATCTTATAAAGTTGTTGTTCTTTAGTCACTAAGTCATGTCTGACTCTTTTGTGACTCCATGGACTCTAACCCAGCAGGCTCCTCCGTCCATGGGATTTCCCAGGCAACACTTTCCCTGTGTTAGAAGATGTGTAAAGAATTTCTTAAATAATAATAGGGACATATTAACAGCAGCCAGGATCCAGATTGAAGAGGCTCCAAATGGACAAATCTAGCATAAATAGAATATCAGAAACAAAAATGTACAGTAAAAGATAAAATTTGTTTAATAAAATGAGAATCCATGAATCCAAACTGATATAAATGCATAAATGAATGGATACATAGGTAAGAATGAATGACTCTCTCTTGAAGTAGAATGTTGTTGTATACTCACTAAGTCGTATCTGACTCTTTTGTGACCCCATGAACTGTAAGGCTCCTCTGTCAATGGAATTTCTTAAGCAAACATACTGGAGTACATAGCCATTTCTATCTCCATGGGATCTTCCCAGCCCAGTGATCAAACTCACATCTGTTACATTGACAGGCAGATTCCTTACTACTGAGCAACAAGGAAAGCCCTGCAACAAAATGTCAACAGATAAATGCTGACTAAATGAAGAGATTAGAAAATCACTATTTTGTAGCTATCAGAGTAATAATTAAGTCAAGAATTATCAGTTTTTGCTAAAAGTAGTAGGTAAGGTTTTGATGAGAAGCATCATATTGACATAGTGTCAGACTTCTAATTACATAATAAACAAATGTGAGTTTTACTGGATAAATACAAAGTAAAACACTTCAATCCAATCATCAACATTATTATTATCAACACTGGAATAAAGTGACATCATGTGCCTCCTGATGTACCTAAGTGAATGAGAGTATTAGTCACTCAGTCATGTCCTACTCTTTGCGACCCCATGGCCTGTATCCTGCCAGGCTCCTGTGTCCATGGACTTTTCCAGGCAAGAATACTGGAGTGGGTAGCCATTTTCTTTTCTAGGGTATCTTCCCAACCCAGGAATCGAACCCAGGTCTCCTGCATTGCAGGCGGATTCTCTACCATCAGAACCACCTAGGAAGCCCAAGAGGTGCACATATGACTTCTCTAACATTCTTGCCATAAGGACATTTCTCTAACCATAATAAAATAACAGTTAAACTCAACTTGAGGGGGATTCTAGAAACACTGCCTTCCAGATCAAAGTGGACTAAAGAGATATGGCAGCTAAATACAAACTTCTGGATTCCATTCTGGACTGGGGACAAAGGCAAGATATGAAAAAGTCACTGGGACAGAGTTATATATTAATGTTAAGTGTCCTGGTTTTGAGCATCATTGTGCAGTTAAATTAGAAAATTATCTTGTTTTTAGGAAATATATACTAAAGTGTGTGTATGTGGGAGACAGAATGAGAATCAAAAATCAGATGGAGCTAAATGTAAATAATCACTGTATCTTGTTTAAAAAGTATACTAGAAAGTTTGTATGTTTTCTATACATTTGAAATACTATTGAAAGAAATAGTTAAAAAATAAAAACACACACAACTAAATTTCTTCATTACCATTTACATCCCATTGGTTCTGTTTCTTCCTGAGTATTAGTCCCAACAATTTGAATATATATATACTATATATATATATATAGTATATATATATATATATACACACACACACACTTATATACTGGCCTTTTAAGACAAATAAAGAATTATGTTAAGGAGAAAATTAGCTAAAATCTATTATAGCAGAGGAAATAAGACTTTGATCATATAAATGTTTTAGATTCCTCCGGCACAACATTAACTAATGCTTTAACCTACTATAGTTATACTGCTTTGTAGTTTAAAGATTAAAACAAAGGCATTTGAAGTGATGGCAGGGAAGTGGTGGTGGGGAAGCCAGATGGAAAGAAATGCTAATTGCTAAAAGTATACTTAAATATTGAATGTTAATATATGCTCATTAGAAAAGTTTTGATCAAGTAAATACTCCTTTAATGTTATAAAGGAGTACTCTTTTAATGTTGTAATTTGAAAATATTGAATGATGATATTGTTATATGGGAAATTGATATTATTACTGATAGGGATATAAGAAATTGATGTTATTACTACATTTTTATTACTACATCAACATCAGAGAAGTTATTTCTCCAGAAATCATTATTTTTTATACAGTTCAGCTCTATCCTTTTCACTTAAATCTTTTAGTTTTCATTCCCTACCGGTTTACATTAAATTTATGAATATTTAATTCATTTGTAGTATAGCAAATTTTCTTGTGCTATTTCTGAAACAGAAGCTTGCATTTTGATATGGTGCCATTGCAGATTTATTTATGGACATACATGCAAAAATATTCTCCCCCAGTTATATACCTTTATATTACTGTTAATTAATTTCTTATTCTGAATGATTCACAAGTCATTTCTTTTTGATATAACAAATGTATTTATAAAAGTGTGGTGCTCTTAATCATTAATTACAACACTTTAGTTTAATCTTATGGTAAATTTTATTGTGTTTTTAAATATCACTCAATATATTTGAGGCTTATGTTATATTAGAAAAGACTCTTGTGTTCATAATGCCACCATATTTCTATTCACACTCTAGACTCTTTAGGGACTGGGACAAAATATTTATATTCCAACTATTTTATTTACCACTTAAAATATTTTTATTAATCTCAAATAAAAAAGAAAGCTGCTTCCTTAATAGTTGCATTGTTTGGTTTCCGGGAATAATTTCACACATATTTTGCAAACTGGGATAGTTTGGCAGTTTGAAATAATTGAAGGCTTGTTAATAGTTACATCAGAAATTAGGGCTATTGTATATGATAATTTGACATTTGAAGTAAAATATATGTATTTCTCTTACTCCTGAGGCAAATTTAAGATTTCCTTGTTTGTATCTGTCATGAATTTCTAAGAAATAAAATGACTGAATAAAATTACTATTTGTTAGAAATCCCGGTTTTAAAAGAAGGTTTTTGTCAAGATCCCATTCTACAGAAAAGCAAAATTAACCCAAAATGTCTTGATCTGATTGCCTTTCATGTGGGAGACTCAATTATGATTCTATTCTTGGGAATCAGGAAAGTTATTCCCTGAATGACAATACAGGTCAAGATCACCTTTCTGCTTGTTAAAGAAGATGCTCATCCAGAGACCTTTAGCTTAATGACCCAGCTTCTTCTGCATAAGTTACGGTCTGGGACCTCAGTGGGAACTTTTGAAGCTTCATTAGCCTTTTAGACCACAGGGGAAAAATTAAATTAACAAAAAAGGAAGAGAAAGAAACAAAATCTCCAGTCAATGATCCCAAAGAGACCCTAGCCAACAAAGTGTGTTGACTTTCTTGCTTTACTTAGCTGTGGAACACTGCATTGAGTTGTGTCTTGTTAAATTTGTGTAATTTCTTCTGCCATTTAACTTTTGCACCTGTCTGAATCAGTTCAACAGTGTTTCATATTAATAACTTTTGTATAGTTAGAGAATTATTATGCCATCCTCATCACACCCTAAAGTAGATTCACCTTTGCTGCAAAGTGGAGGCTGGCTCTAATCAGATGAGCAGGCGGTCAGGGATTATGAGTCAGACTCTCAAGAGAGAAGTGAGAGACAAAGTTACGAATTTGAATGTCACAGTGAGAGGTGAGAAAACAACATGGTTGAGGTCACCCAGGGAGAGTGTGTAGAATCAGAAATCCAGAAAGCCAAAGATATGACCTCCGAATCTCCAAAGCAGAGCAGCAGGAGCTGTAGGAGGTGAACCTGGAGAGAATAATGTGCTGAAACTAAGAGAGAGCACGTGTATCAGTGAAGTGACAAACACAGCAGAGAGACCAATCATCAGGTATAGTTAGTGTTCTTTTGGCAATTAGAAGATTCAGTGGATATTGTAAATAAGTATTTTGGCGCTAATCTGTCGATTAAACTGAAGAGACACGAGCTGAAGGATAAAGGGGAACTTGGATTTTTAAAAAGATTTTTTAAATCAATTTTAGGTTCACAGCAAAATTAAGAGGCCTGTGTAGGGACTTCCCTTCTGTCCTTTTTCACTTGCAGAGCTTCCCTCATTATCAGTGTGCCACCCATACCCCACCACCGTTTGTTACGGCCAATGAACTTACATTGATGCATCATAATCACGCAAAGCCCAGAGGTTACCGTAGGGGTTCACAGTTGGTAGTGTGCATTTTATGTGTTTGAAATCTGTACAATGACAAGAATCCTTCTGCACAGCTTCATTCAGAGTAGTTTCACTGCCCTAAAAATCCTCTGTGCTCCACCCATTCATTCCAACCCTGGCCATACCTTCTGACAACCACTGATCTTTTTACTGTCCATTTTACTTTTTCCAGAGTGTCACATAGTTGGCATCACAAAATACACAACCTTTTCAGATGGGCTTCTTAGTAATATACATTTATGATTCCTTCATGTGTTTCCATGGCTAGAGCGCTCATTTCTTTTTAGCGGTGAAGATATTCCTTGCTTGTATGTGCCATAGTTTATCAGTACATCTACTGAAGGACATCTTGGTAGCTTCCGGGTTCTGGGAATTATGAATAAAGCTGCTATAAACATCCTAGTGCAGGTTTTGTGTTGGAGAAGGCAATGGCACCCCACTCCAATATTCTTGCCTGGAAAATCCCATGGGCGGAGGAGCCTGGTAGGCTGCAATCCGTGGGGTTGCAAAGAGTCGGACGCGACTGAGTGACTTCACTTTCACTTTTCACTTTCATGCATTGGAGAAGGAAATGGCAACCCACTCCAGTGTTCTTGCCTGGAGAATCCCAGGGATGGGGGAGCCTGGTGGGCTGCTGTCTATGGGGTCGCACAGAGTCGGACACGACTGAAGTGACTTAGCAGTAGCAGCAGCAGGTTATGTGTGGATATTAGTTTTCAACTTTTAAGGGGAAGTTCCGAGGGTTGTGATTGCTAGATCAAATGGCAAGTGTATGTTTAATTTTGTAAGAAAAGTCAAACTGTCTTTGAAAGAGGCTGAACTATTTTGCATTCCAACAAGCAATATCTGAGAGTTCTTCTGGCTCCACATCCGCACACCACTGGGCATTGTCATTGCTCCTGATTTTGGCCATTTTAATGGGCCTGTGAAAAGTGTTAGTCACTCAGTCATACCTGACTCTTTGTGACCCCATGGACTGCAGCCTGCCAGTCTCTTCTGTCCATGGAATTCTCCAGACAAGAATACTGGAGTGGGTAGCCGTTCCTTTCTCCAGGGGATCTTCCCGATCAAGGGATTAAACTCAGGTCTCCTGCATTGCAGGCAGATTCTTTACCATCTGAGCCAATAAATAATAATTTAACAAATAGTTGTCCTTATAGTCTGGTGGACTTTTATTTCAAGAATTGTGCTGTGAAAGAAAAGTAAGAAATGGGAAGGTAAAAAAGGTTGGATTCAGCTAATATACAATGGAATGCCTTCTTTGTTGTTAACATTTTGAAATTTTAACTTTCAAAACCTGGCAATTAATAACAATGGGAAAATGTGATAGATAACCACTGCCCAAGCTTTCGTAATGCCCCCTACCATCCCAGCTGTTCTGACACTGCACAGGAGCTTAGTAACTATCTCAGGGTCCAGGAACTAAAAGGGACTCTTAGTTCAATGGGAACCACAAGCCCTGATTCAAACTTTTGTATAACTGATGCTGTGTGTGTGTGTGTTCTCAGTCATGTCTGACTCTGCAGCCCTAGGGACTGTAGCCTGCTCCTCTGTCCGTGGGATTTTCCAGGCAAGAATACTGGAGTGGTTTTCAATTTTCTTCTCCAGGGGACTTCCCGACCCAGGGATTGAACCTGGGTCTCCTATGTCTCCTACATTGGCAGGCAGATTCTTTACCCCTGAGCCACCTAGGAAGCCCCCATACTGATTATTAAATAATTTTTATAACATACCAGGAGAGTGACATTAGGTCAAAGGAGCTTGATTTTTGTGTGTTGTTGTTTGTTTGCCTTATTTTTAAGAAAAGAGAGACTAATGCTTATTTATAGATCAGGAAGGTTTGCATGGTGATATAATTGATAAAATTAGAGATAGTGTGGGAAAGGAATCCAGGGTGCACAGAAGTAGATGCAGTCTTTGGGTGAGGGAAGAAAGTGAAATCGCTCAGTCTTGTCCAACTCTTTGCGACCCCGTGGACTGTAACCTACCAGGCTCCTCCATCCGTGGGATTCTCCAGGCAAGAATACTGGAGTGGGTTGCCATTTCCTTCTCCAGGGGATCTTCCCAACCCAGGGATTGAACCTGGGTCTCCTGCCTTGCAGGCAGACGCTTTAACCTCTGAGCCACCAGGGAAGCCCTTTGGGTGAGGAAGTGATAATCATTCCTCTGGGATGGAGGAAAAGACAGAGTGAATATGGATACTTTTTTTACAATGGAAGATAAAAAGATGAAGACTTTCCTAGTCAGGGGAGCTTTATTTTCTGTGTAGACTGAGAAACAGTGTCATCACTATCAGTGGCAGTGAGTCAAGAAACTTGAGGAGGTTGGAGTCATTTTATGTCAGGCTCTTTCCCCAGGCCTCCTAGCCCTGTTTAGGTTTGGAGCTCAGGACACAATTCTGGTATGTGATTCATTCTCTTAATTTTTGAAAATGTGTCTCAATAGCAGTCATGCTAACAGCAAGGAATATAACACCTCCCCATGTTTCCATGCTCCTACATACATACATACTCATAATAAGGTTTTTGTTAGTGATAATATTTACAAAAATAAATTATATACTTACTACCTACACTCAACTATTTTTCTCACTCTTCACCATGTTGAAGTTTTTCAGTAGCTGATGTGTAAATAGTCTGCTAATTATTTTTAGTAATTGTGTAGTATTTGATATTACTTGGAAAGTATTTAATTATATTTTGGCTTTAACCAAATTGATTCAGTCAATATCTTCTAAATAAACACTTCTGAAGGTTTCTGTTTTTGTTTTTTGCCCCACAGTGTGGTGAATAACAGCATCAGTTCAGTTCAGTTCAGTCTCTCAATCATGCCCAACACTTTGCAACCCCAGTGACTGCAGCACACCAGGCTTCCCTGTCCATCACCAACTCCCAGGGCTTACTCAAACTCATGTCCATGAAGTCAGTGATGCCATCCAACCATCTCATCCTCTCATCCCCTTCTCCTCCCGCCTTCAATTTTTCCCAGCATCAGGGTCTTTTCTAATTAGTCAATCTTCGCATCAGGTAGCCAAAGTATTGGAGCTTCAGCTTTAGGATCAGTCCTTTCGATGAATATTCAGGACTGATTTCCTTTAGGATTGATTGGTTTGATCTCCTTGCAGTCCAAGGAACTCTCAGGAGTCTTCTCCAACACCACAGTTCAAAAGCATCAATTCTTCAGCATTCAGCTTTCTTTATGGTCCAACTCACATCCATACACGACTACTGGAGAACTATAGTTTTGACTAGACAGACCTTTGTTGGCAAAGAAACGTCTATGTTTTTTAATATGCTGTCTAGGTTGGCCATAGCTTTTCTTCCAAGGAACAAGTGTCTTTCAATTTCATGGCTGCAGTCACCATCTGTAGTGATTTTGGAGCCCAAGAAAATTAAGTCTCTCACTGTTTTCATTGCTTCCCCATCTATTTGCCATGAAGTGATGGGACCCAATGCCATGATCTTGATTTTTTGCATGTTGAGTTTTAAGCCAGCTTTTTCATTCTCCTCTTTCACCTTCATCAAGAGGCTCTTCAGTTCCTCTTCACTTTCTGCCATAAGGGTGGTGTCATCTACATATCTGAGGTTATTGCAATTTCTCCTGACAATCTTGATTCCAGCTTGTGCTTCATCCAGCCCAGAATTTTGCATGATGTACTCTGCATAGAAGTTAAATAAGCAGAGTGACAATATAGAGCCTTGACGTACTTCTTTCGCAATTTGGAACCAGTCCTTTTTCCCATGTCCAGTTCTAACTGTTGCTTCTTGACCTGCATAGAGATTTCTTAAGAGTCAGGTTTTCTGGTATTCCCATCTCTTTGAGAATTTTCCCCAGTTTGTTGTGATCCACACAGTCAAAGGCTTTACCATAATCAATAAGGCATAAGTAGATTTTTTTTTCTGGAACTCTCTTGCTTTTTCTATATTCCAACGGAAGTTGGCAATTTGATCTCTGGTTCCTCTGCCTTTTCTAAATCCAGCTTGAATATCTGAAAGTTCTTGGTTCATGTACGGTTGAATCCTCACTTGGAGAATTGAGAATTTTGAATGGTCCACAGAGAACTTCTATAGGGATTGCTCAGGTTTTTATATTTACATTTATAATGGTTTAAGTTTTTGTATTTTAATACATTCTTTTCCAAAGGGTTCTGGCAATTTTCACCCCCACTGACAATCTGTTTCCCATTTCTTTGTGTCTACATCAGCCCTGAACGTTATTACTGGACTCTTTTGTGGGGGTGGGTAGAATGTGGGGATATACTACCTTTTTGTTTACATGTGATTGAAAGTTGATAAAAATTTATTAAATATTAACAAGTGAATTTTTTTTCAAGTCTCCTGACTCTAAAGAAAATGAGTTGGTTTAAATAATCCTTCATCATTCTTCCGGTGCTTCAGGAAGATAGTTCAGTTTTTCTGTTTAGAAACTACCACATACACATTAGCCTACTGAACTGGTCTGGACTGAAATTAGAATTTCAGAAATGTTTGAATGCATGATTATTTCACCCCATAGTTTTGGAATCTGTACCAAAACTGTCTATGCTTTGTTTTCCTGGACACTTAAAATTTCTGCCAGTTTGTTAAGATGTGTTTATGAGACAGTGAGAGAGTTATGTCATCAAAGGGAGTGGCTGTGATTTCTTTTGAGATGGTATGTATTTTATGTCATCAGGAAGAGTCTCAGAATTTGCTGAAAGTTCACACACAATTCAATGACAATGAATAAAATTTAATTTAGAGATTATGGTAATCAAGACCCTCTATCATGGTCTGGAATTTGTTTTTTATAATTTTCTCCTTCTAGATTCTTCTTTCCTTATGTGCTAGCAATAGTAAATTATTCATAATTCCTGAGATCTGCCATCACTTACATTTATTTTTTATAATAAGTCAAAACATTTTATTGAATTAGAATTCATTTCCCACATTTCTGCCTGAGAATATCATATTCAACTGACAGGATTCAACTCAAAGGCAATTCTTTACTGAAGAGTTTCCCAACTTAAAAAAAAAAGTCCCACTTTTGTCAATTAAATACTATATTTTATTTTATCACTATAGTTGCACATTGCTGTCTCCTTTGCTAGGTTTTAAGAGTTTGAGATTAGAGACTTTGTTTTAGTCGTCTTTTTATTTAGCAACTATTTGTATTATTTGACATTTTGCTCAATGCATCACACATAGGAGATACTCAATAACATTGAATGAAAGAGTGTGGAATTGATGGAATAGGCTAGCTAAAAGCTTCCCTGTTGGCTCAGAGGTTAAAGCGTCTGCCTGCAATGTGGGAGACCTGGGTTCGATCCCTGGGTCGGGAAGATCCCCTGGAGAAGGAAATGGCAACCCACTCCAGTACTCTTGCCTGGAGAATCCCATGGACGGAGGAGCCTGGAGGGCTACAGTCCATGGGGTCGCAAAGAGTCAGACATGACTGAGCGACTTCACTTTCAAACCAGATTAGGGAAGGTGCCACTGTCAGAGTCCACTGTGGGTTATAAACCCTGGGAACACTTCAGGATATAATGGGGCTTGCACTGGGTCAGAACAGCCTTTCATTAAACACTCCGAGAATAAAACAGACTAACAGATTACACAAACAGAATGTGGGACTACAAGCAAAACTGCCCTTGTTTGTTCTTCTCTCTTGAGATTAATGACATTTGACCATGTGATTTCATACTTACAGTGTATTATATAGTCAAACCATCCTGTACACTTCCTTTGGAGGAAATGTATCTAACGTGATAACTTCTAATGCCTGTCACATAATGATTTATATAGTCTTATTTTATGATTTTAGAAAGCATATTTAGATGCGATAAGTATTGACCAGTATTCAAGTATCCATTTTAAATACTTGGAATATGTTTGTGAATTAAGAGTAACTATTCTATTGGTTAGAAAAATTTCTGCTGGTAATAGCTATTTGAGTCCAGAGAAATCTGCTTCATTTTTAATTCTCTGGTAGCATACTCTCTTTTATAAGTTCTTTCATCCTATAAGTGTAGATAAATCCCTAAGAACCAGAAAAATGTGATCATAATATTTTGAACTGATTAGTATCTACTACTTCTTGAACTGTAAAATATATATATATTTTATTTTTAAAGAAATGTGAAAGCTACCCTCTGCAGATGCTAATCCATACAGAACAATCCATAGATGAATTCAGAAGGAGCCTGGAGGGAAGAGCTTTCTCACACAGACAGATGAATTAGGATACTTAGCTGACAGGGTCATCACTACATTTCTTATCAGAAAAATGGATTTCTACTGCAGGGATGGAAAATATTAAAAAATTCTCAAGTAGGCTGTAGCATTCAATGAATCATGTCATAAATTGAATGGGAAGAGACTCTGAGCATGTCTTGCAGAATATGGAGTGAGAAAGGGCTAGATAAAGAAAAATACCTATGCCAGCCAAGAGAGCTTTGGGGCTTAAGGTAGAAAATTGAATAGTTACATTAAAGTGTATGCTTCAGTAGCATTCTACATAAAAAATTCATCTGTTTTTCAAAGTAATATACTGTGCTAAATGTCTTGTATGTCACCTGAATTACTTTGCCCCACTTAAAGATTATGGATAGAAATGCTGTCATTGTAGAAGCAGTCACTTTTAAGAAGATGGCCAATGCATAATACTAATGGTATTTACCTTTTGCAGAAATAACCTGAAAGGCATTGAATTTATACTGGTAATTTAGAACAACTTAGAAAGCCTAAGGAAGGAAAGCAAGAAGGTAGGAGGGAAAGTTAATGAACTTTCTTAAGTAGAATAAGCATAAGTAGAACCAACAAACTACATCAGTGAATTTTAGAGCCTATCTGCAAACTGAGGTTCTATTTAATTTGTCCAGATACATGATCTTTGGGGGATATTATACTGTCAGCTGGATTTAGTGATTCATACCAAGTTTGAATCTTAGTATGAACATAAGAACATAAAAGTTCTTATGAACATAAAAATTCTCTCCTAAGAACATAAAAGTTTGCTTGTGCTAAGAAAGATCAACCATTCTGAAGGTGTGTTTGAATTCTGATTCTCTTTTCTACTCCATGTACACTTAACCTTGTTTTGTGTAAGAATTCTGACACTTTGATTTTTGTACATACCATGCATCTCTAAGCCTTACAAATATCAGATTACATTCCAAGACTCAAAAGGGTTTCTTTTCTACTTTAGACATACTTAGGTTTAGAGCAAAGGAATGTTAACCTATTTAGAAATAAAGAATTCAGTTAACATTTATCTAGTTGTTGGTATCATCCACATATCTGAGCTCATTGATGTTTCTCCTGGTGAAGAAGAGCCAAAAAGCCTCTTGATGAAAGTGATAGGGGAAAGTGAAAAACCTGGCTGAAAACTCGGCATTCAAAAAACTAAGATCATGTTGTCCGGACCCATCACTTCATGGCAAGTAGAAGCAGAAAAAGTAGAAGCAATGGCAGATATTTCTTTCCTTGGGCTTCAAAATCACTGCAGATTGTTACTGCTGTGATGAAATTAAAAGATGTTTGCTCCTTGGAAGGAAAACTATGACAAACCTAGACAGCATATTAAAAAGCAGACACATCACTTTGCCAACAAAGATCCGTATAGTCAAAGCTGTGGTTTTTCTGGTAGTCATGTGTGAATGTGATAGTTGGACCATAAAGAAGGCTGAGAGCTGAAGAAATTATGCTTTCAAATTGTGGTGCTGGAGAAGACTCCTGAGAGTTCCTTGGACTGCAAAGAGGTCAAACCAGTCAATCCTAAAGCAATCAACCCTGAATATTCATTGAGAGGACTGATGCTGAAGCTGAAGCTCCAATACTTTGGCCACCTGTTGCAAAGGGCTGACTCATTGTGAAAGACCCTGATGCTGGGAAAGAATGAAGTCAAAAGGAGAAGGCAGAGTATTAGATGGCTAGATGGCATCACTGACTCAATAGATGTGAATTTGAGCAAACTCCTGAAGATAGTGAACGACAGGGGAGCCTGGTATGCTGCAGTGCATGGGTTCTCAAAGAGTGGTACACAACTTAGTGACTGAACAAAAACAACAAAAATTGATGGTATAAAAGGAAATAAAGTGGAAGTAACGAGTAGAAGAATAAAAACAGTTTATTTCAAAAGTTCATCATTTATAAATATTTTCTTAAGTGTATAAAATTTCTGTGATTTGAATTATAATGCTGTCAATAGAGAATGCTGATTTTTTTAAAAAAGAAAACTCTTGAGCTATTTTTGACTTGTAAAAATGGTATTTATTTTATATTCTCAGGGCTTCCCTGATGGCCTAGATGTCTGATAAAGAATCCACCTGCAATGTGGGAGACCTGGGTTCAATCCCTGGGTTGGGAAGATCCCCTCGAGGAGGGTATGGCAACCCACTCCAGTATTCTCGCCTGGAGAATCCCCATGGACAGTAGAGCCTGGTGGGCTACAGTCCATGGGGTCTCAAAGAGTCGGATATGGTTGAGCGACTAAGCACATATTCTCAGTGACAGCCTGTATTTTAATTTGATGAGTATTGCTCAAGATTTTTAAAATCTGAGTTGAGGCTAGTATTAAAAGCGTTGAGATATGAGCTTTAAAATTGGAATTATCTTTAATGGACTCCTCTAAACCCCTGAACATGTAAAGAGATCGATATAACACGAATTTCACAATCTTGTGTCAACTATGCTTTTCTATTGATAGCCATGTTAATTTGCCTGACAGTATTTCAGTGACTTTTATTTTGGATGTTTATTATCCTGTTTTTCTTTTTATATTTTTAAGATTTCTTTGAATAGGAAACATAAATCTGCTAAAGTCATGATTGCTGATTGATTGTGTAGTTCACAATTTTAGAATTGAGTTCCAACATTTATTGTGCAACTATTTTATGTAAAGCCCTGTGCTACCACCCAGGATAAACATAAAAAATGATGATTAATGATCCTCATGTTTCCAAGTATTTACAGTTAGCTTTCTAGGAAGAATAAATACATACACAAATAGGCCAGCATGTCCAGCCTTAATAATGAACATATAAAAATGTGTTCATATACATTTTGGGGTTCAGGAGGGAGGGAGGCAGAATGAACTGGTTGAAATACTGAATAAAAGGTAAACCACTGGAATTTAGCCATATAGGGAGCTACATGAGCTAGTGTGTGAAGAGGCAGGGGCATTACAGGAAGAGAGAGAGAGATGACCATAGCCACTGAAACGTGCAGATATGTGAGGTGTTTTTGGTATGGCAAATAGACTGGTACTGATAGACCATGGGGTTTCTGAGGGAAGTTGGCAGAAAATGGGACAAAGAGATAATTTAAAATTTCATATAAAAATGTGGAGATCTGCAAAATTCTTAAATAAAAAGTGATAGAATCAACACAATTTTAAAAAAACAACGGTAGTGTCTGTATGAAGCATATGTGGCTGGCCCAGCATATTGAGGGAAGGGAGACACATTTAGATGTAGCTGAAATAATTTTTGGTGGAAGATAAACTTTCCAGATGCAATATTTACAAAGAAGAAAACAACTGAAAAAAAATATACAGTTCCTAATGCCATGACTGGGTGACTGATGATATGAGAGGAAAAGAAGAAGATAAAAAATTAAAGATGAATGAAATCAAGATTTCAAGCTTTGGTGGCTTCAGGGAGGGCGATGACTTCCATAGGTAAGGGACAGAGAAAGGTGATCCATTTTAGGGGGAGAATACTCTTTTAGGCATGGGAAATCACATTTAGAGGTTGTGTGTGTGTATGTGTGTGTGTGCTCAGTCGCTCAGTCGTGTCCGACTCGTTGGACTGAAGCCTGCCAGGCTTTTCTGTCCATGGAATTTTCCACATAAGAGTACTGGAGTGCATTGCCATTTCCTACTCTAGGGGATGTTCCCAACCCAGGGATCTAACTGGTGTCTCCTGAGTCACTTGCATTGGCAGGCACATTCTTTACCACTGAGCCACCTGGGAAGACCACTTAGAGAGTTTTACATTTATCTTGAAGTTACATTTATATTGAAGCCCCATGGTAGATTTTATCAGGAGTAAGATGTAAAGTATAAGAGAATGAGACATAGGGTCTAATAAAACACAGGGAGAAAGAATGAAAGGAACTCACTGAAAGCCATGAATAAATCTTATTTTAATTATTTTGGAAAAAAAAGAATTTCAAGAAGGGCAGTGGCAATCAACAATTTTGAAAGTTACATAGAGTCTTAGAAGGATGGAGATTGAGAAGAGGATCTGGATTTGAGAGGCAGATTACCTGTGATCTTTGTTTAAGACCAGGTTCCCTGGAAGTTGAGATTCTAGTGTGTGTAATTTATTGAGAGAATGTTCTCTGAGGAAACTTCTGAAGTTATCAGAGAATCAGGATAGGGAAAGGAGTAAGGATAGGGAAAAATGTGCATGGAATCTAGCTTCAGCTTAATTCCGGGGAGAGCTCTAGAGAATGGATGGCACTAGAGTCTTGAGACAATGCCCCGGGCCTTTTTAGCCCTACATCAATCAGCCACTGGTACAGTCCAATCCTGGAGAGGCCAGTGTTTACAAGCAGGAGGGTTCTTTCAACCAAGGGCACTCTTCCAGAAAAGTGTGTCTTCATGACGGCGCAGCAGCCGCAGCAGGACCCTGACCTGGGATGGTGCACAATGCACACAATATCTTCCACAGTCTTAAAGGGAGCAGTCTCCTTTGAGCTGTGGATACAGCCTCTAGACTGCAGTAATTTGAGAAATGAAACCAAGGGGGCACAATAACTAAAAGGGAAAATAATCTGTTTGTGTTTTTAAGATCTAAGAAGACTTGGTTATTTTTGAGAGACCAAGAGTAAACTAGGGAGAAAGGACTATGGTTCCTATCAGGGCAAATATAAATTGTAATCAAAATTGCCATGAACTTGGACAACTCAACTTGGAAAGTTGAGTTTCTTTTAATTGACCACTAGCTGTTTGTCAACAGAGTAACTGGTAATAGGGTGACATGAAAATTTTGTTGTTGTAGTTATTTTTTGTTTCGTTTTCTTTTTATTTTAATAGGATAGGTTTAGAACTGTGGTAAATTTTTAACCGTCTCTCTGGAGAGAATGAAAAAGCCCTGATTTGTAGCATTTGTCAATTTCTGTAGTATAAAGGTGTAAATACTCTTACTATGGCCAATTTTAAGCTACTAATGTGACCTCAAGTGGATTACAAAAGTCCTGAAAATGTAGCAATCACTTCTGTTTCAGAATAACCTTTGATTACTGTGTTAACTTTCAAATTAACCTTAGTGAGAAAAAAGTTAAGGATTCTTTTATTGAAACTCTTGCCTTTAATTTTGAAAAACATTGCAATAGTTCATCTCTGAGAAAAATGGAGAACATAGGATTTATTCATAAACCCAAACATGAGATAAAACTGTTATTTTTTGGTGACTCTGACAATTAGTATACAATGATCTTCCACACAAAAGAATGCTAGTAATAAACTCATGGATTCTATTTCTGTGACGCTATAATTGATGTCTTTAATGTTTGACCTTTGAGAATTTTTTTGTGTGTTTCTTTGTGTTAAATCAGGGAAGCTTATTTGTTGGTTTCTAATATCACATCTCAGCACAGAATTTTTAGGTATTTTTAAACTGTGAAAATTATTAAGATTTTGTTTTGTTTTGTTTTTTAAGTCATTTAATCTTAATGAGTAAATTCAATTTTTCCTCAAACAAGAAGGCACAGATAAAAGTCCTTTGCTCTTCTTCTGAAAGTCTATACTGCCTGCAAGGTTTTAATAAGAAAGGAACTATTCCATCAGCAGACTACAAAGTATTAATAAAAATAATAAACATTATTAACGTGTTTGAGTGCTTTTCCTATATTTTCTAACTTGATGTTATAACAGTCCTGTAAGGAGATATTGTAATTATTCTCCTTTAAGGAATAAAACTTGGTTAAAATTCAAGATTTTTCATTTGTAAGATGAACGATTTTAAGAGAATATTTAAATTCTGTAAGTTTCTGTTTTTTTTAATCAGTAAAATGGAGACAATAGTGCATACCCCACAGCAGTTTGTTAGATGGTAGCTAAATTACATCATGTTTAATAAGACTTTAACTGGAGCATTCATCACCATCATTACATCAGTCTGCATTATCTGTCCCTGTTGACTGAGTGAGGCATGGTGGACAGTTAAATCTATGTACGATTAAATGAGCATGTAGAAAACTGTCTTCCTTCTACACAGAAGGATTTGTGGGGCTCCCTGTACATTCCATGGAAAGTACACATGTGGTTGTGTGTATTAATACTTTAACATTACATAATTCCCAGTCTTTCCTTGACATGCACATGCAATTAATTAAATCATATAAACAAACCAAATTCTAATATCATTAGATTTATTTCATAACCTCTCAAGTTATAGCCACATGTTCCATGTTTTATTTTGATGACTAAAACATCATCTATTGAACCATATTGGTAATGCACTGAATACTAATGTCTGGGCTTTCCAGGTGATTAGTGCTCAGATGCACAGTCCTTTCCAACTCTTTGCAACCTCATGGACCATAGTTCACCAGGCTTCTCTGTCTAGAGCGAATTTCCAAACCGTCCTCCAAGGGATCTTCCCAACCGGGGATCGAAGTCACATCTCTTATGTTTCCAGCGTTGGCAGGCGGATGCTTTACCATTAGCACCCACATTCAGTCCATATTGGGAAGACCCCCTGGAGGAGGAAATGGCACCACGTTTCAGTATTCTTGCTTGGAGAATCCCACAGACAGAAGAGTCTTGTGGGGCTACGCTCCATAGGGTCCCACAGAGTTGAACACTGAGCAACTGAGTCTGCACAAATGCCAAGTTCACCTAAAGCAACAATTTCAAGTTGTTGGGCTTTATTGAAAGTTTCACTCTCATTAGTCATGTGTTTAGTAAATTAGTTTTTAGTCACTCAGTTGTGTCTGACTCTTTGCAACCCCGTGGACTGTAGTCTGCCAGCTCCTCTGTCCCTGAGGATTTACCAGGCAAGAACACTGGAGTGGGTTGCCATGCTCTTCTCCAGGGTATCTTCCCAACCCAGGGACTGAACTCACATCTGCATTGGCAGGTGGGTTCTTTACCACTGAGCCACCAGGGAAGCCCTTAGTAAATTAGTACTTAGATGTACACTTGTAAAAACACTGAGTGTGATGTTCAAGTAATAACTTTTGGAATAAGTAAAACAGCTTTTGGACCCTTGTATCTTTTATGAAGTGTAAGTTCACAGAATGAAGTACCTGGATGTTTACGTTTCCGCATTCATTGACTTTTGAATGGCTCTTTACTGAGGACAAAATGGAGAGCCAAGCATAATTTCTAAGCCCTTGAACACTTCTGCAAGTGTGGTCAACTGTTTTTTTCTCCTCTAAAATTAAAAAAAAAAAAAAAAAAAAAAACAATGACTATGGGGATCAAAGAGGTTTTTGAGAAAATGGAGAATATTAATGGAAAAATGTATTTGTTGTTGTTCAGTCACTAAGTTGTGTCCAACTGTTTGTGACCCTATGGATTATAGCCTGCCAGGCTCCTCTGTCCATGGGATTCTTGGCCAAGGATAGTGTAGTGGGTTGCTATGTCCTCCTCCAGGGGATCTTCCCAACCCAGGGATCTAACTCACCTCTCTTACATCTTTTGCATTGGCTAGACTTTCCTGGGCTTCCCTGATGTCTTAGAGGGTAAAGCTTCTGCCCACAATGTGGGAAACCTGGGTCCAATCCCTGGGTTGGGAAGATCCCCTGGAGAAGCAAATGGCAACCTACTCCGGTATTCTTGCCTGGAAAATCCCATGGATGGAGAAGCCTGATAGGCTACAGTTCATGGGGTCACAAAGAGTCGGACACTACTAAGTGACTTCACTTTCACTTTCTTTCAGGCTTCCCTAAATTAGAGAAAATGTTAAAGAGTTGACTGAGTTCAGTTCAATGAAAGGATATATGCTTTATTATAATTTTGTGCGGTTGAAATTGGTATGAACGTATGGTTGATAATTAGCAATATAATTACTATAAGTATTAATAGCAACTCTTTAAAAACATTTCTGGTGGCAGTTAAATAGGTTTCTGCATGACATTTTTATGTGCATGCATATACATAAACACTTAGAATAGATTATTGCCTTTACAGTAAGGAAGTCATAGATTAATGGAGAAAAATGCTCTATTCAAGGAGAAACTATATACCATTTGACAGGGTCTCTGTGCTTTGACTGTTGCGAACTCGTAAGTTGGTACAAACATAATTGCAGTTTTGGACTGTGAATTTTAGATCAATATAACCAGGTTCAAACACATCTTTATTAATCAAAATAGGAAGCATTACAGTTTAAAAAATTACAATTTTGCCAATGAGAAATAAATTTGTTTATTCCTGTAGTGTAAAAATCCATGCCTTGGGATTCGATGAACTATTGGAAAGCATTTTCTCCCTCTTGATGGTTGTGGAAGCAGTTTCTCTGCAAAACGTTGTTGAGATGCTTGAAGAAGTGGTTGTCAGTTGGTGAGAGGTCAGGTGAATATGGTGGATGAGGCAAAACTTCATAGCCCAATTTGCTAAACTTTTGAAGAGGCGGTTGTGTGATGTGCTGTAGGGGATTATCAAGAAGAATTGAGCCCTTTCTGTTGACCAATGCTGGCTGCAGGTGTTGCAGTTTTGGGTGCATCTCATTGATTTGCTGAGCAGACTTAGATGTAATGGTTTCTGTGGGGTTCAAAAAGCTGTAGTGGATCTGACCGGCAGGAGACCACCAGTGACCACGACCTTTGGTGCAAGTTTGGCTTTGGGAAGTGCTTTAGAGCTTCTTCTAGGTCCAACCACTGAGCTGATCATCTGCAGTTGTTGTATAAAACCCACTTTTTTGTTGTACATCACAATCCAATCAAGAAATGCTTTATTGTTTTTGGGTAGAATAAGAGAAGATATCACTTCAAAATCACATTTTTTAAAATTTTTGGTCAGCTCACAAGGCACCCACTTATTGAGCTTTTTCACCTTTCCAATTTGTTTCAAATGCTGAACGACTATAGGATGGTTAATGTCGAGTTCTTTGGCAACTTCTCATGTATTTATAAGATCAGCTTCAGTTACTTTCCTCAATTGGTCATTGTCAAATTTTGATGTCTGGCCACTGTGCTACTCATCTTCAAATCTCTCATCTCCTTTGCAAAACTTCTTGAACCAGCTCTACACTCTACATTCATTAGCAGTTCCTGGGCTAAAGTGTTGATGTTGCAAGTTGTCTCCACAGCTTTACAACCCATTTTCAGCTTGAATAAGAAAATTGCTTGAATTTGCTTTTGGTCTAACATCAGTTCCAATGTCTGAAATTCATAAAAAATATACAATGAGTAGTAAGCCATTAGCCAAAAAAACCCTAAAAATAAAGTGAGAAATGTGCATTATAATGATATATAACATAACCACATTTCTTTAAGAATGAATTCCAAAATCAATTCACAGAGTTCAACAATGCAAAACTGCAATTACTTTTGCACCAACCTAATATGTTCCTAGTTTACTATTCAGAAGGGGAAAATATTCTTTTCCATAAGACTTGATGCAATACTTCTGCTTTGGTTTCAAATTTCAAACTGAAAAAAAAGTTGGTAACATCAAAGGAATAATGGAAAATATTTTCCTTGGTTAAAACAAATTTTATAAATATAAAAGGAGGAAGATAAGGGAATATTTAGAACTAGTGTTACAATTTTAAAAATTCTCATAATCTTGTTGGTAATATAATTGGAAATTACATATTTTGGCTTAATTTGCTCTGAGATTTTTCTTTTAAAATAAAGACATGTTGGCAGTAAATTTTATCTCATTTTCAAAATAAATGCCCTTTACTGATCATAGGACTGATTGTTTAATAAAATGTTTATTCTTTATAAACTTGTAGTAGAAAATATAGTTTTGGAGGCTATACTCTTCCTATCAGTTTTGAGAACATTATTCTAGTTGAGTAAAACACTTTTTGTATTTAGGTATAGAAGTAGCATTCTAAAGTATTCCTACAGTCAGAGTTACCAGTGTTTTTCTGTCTAACTTTCCAATCCCTCTATAGAGATACCATCTTCTTTGACAAGACTGCTTTGGAAAGGAGAGTGAGTAAAATTTGCAATTCATTGTCAGTGTACAACACTATAGATTATTAATTTGTAGGATTAATAATCCTACAGACACTTGCAAAATTGTGTATGTGTTTGTGTGTATGCATATATATATGTATATTTATATATAGATACAAAGCCTTCCAGTGTTTTTCATATCTAGCCATGTCCTATGTTCAAACAATTATTTTGTTGAACCTTAATAGATAAAATCATGAATGCTTCTGTATTCTGTTTGAATTATTGGAGGAGGTCTGGAGCATTACCTGTTTATCTGCCCTCTAACATATAGCTCTGAGTATCTATAAAGCATAGTTTGAAAATTATTGCCTTAAATCAAAGAAACAAAATGCCAGTTTCTAATAGTAGAATTTCAGGCATTTTCAATTAATATCTTTTAATAAAGGGAAAACTCCAAAAATCACAGAGTCTATAACATTTTTTATGTTTAATATCAGCTGTGATACATGTATCAAGAAGGGGTGGTTGTTTTTATTTAATTGCTTCTCAAATATACATGAATTGGTATCATATAGTTATGGAATATTAGAGCTGAAAGTGATTAGAACATCAAGTCATTCATGCCTTCAATTTAAAGATGAGGAAAATGAGGGACAAAATTTAAAGAGATTTGCTCAAAGTCTAATGAGGTAGGGACAAAGATGAGTTAGGAATTTAGATTTGTTTGTTCTCTCTTCCAATATGCCAAGCTGGACATTTAATTATGTATTGTTATTGCTTTCCATCTTACAACAGAGGTGTTTCAGCTCAGTATTTGAAATATACAATACAAATAACCTGTAGGGATAACATATTCAAACATTAGCAATGCAATATAAATATCATATTGACTACAAATCCCTCACTTTCTCTTCTATGCTTTTAGTTTTGCTGCTGCTGCTGCTAAGTCGCTTCCGTGTCCGACTCTATGCGACCCCATAGACGGCAGCCCACCAGGCTCCCCCGTCCCTGGGATTCTCCAGGCAAGAATACTGGAGTGGGTTGCTATTTCCTTCTCCAATGCAGGAAAGTGAAAAGTGAAAGTGAAGTCGCTCAGTCGTGTCCGACTCCCAGCGACCCCATGGACTGCAGCCGACCAGGCCCCTCCATCCATGGGACTCTCCAGGCAGGAGTACTGGAGTGCGGTGCCATTGCCTTCTCCGTTGCTTTTAGTTTTAAATCTACCTTAATACGGGGCTTCCTAGGTGGCGCTAGTGGTAAGGAACCTGACTGCCAATTCAGGAGACGCAGGAGGCCCAGGTTCAATCCCTGGGTCAGGAAAATCACAAGGAGGGGGAAATGGCAACCCCCTCCTCTTGCCTGGGAAATCCCACGAACTGAGGAACCTGGTGGGCTACAGTTCATGGGTCACAGAGTCAGATACGCCTTAGCAACTGAGCATGAACACAAGCCTTTATTCTGTAGAACAATCGTGGGCAATTTTACCCCTCAGGTGTCAGTCTTCAATATCTGGAGCCATTTTTGTTTGTCATAACAAAGAATTTTCCAGTTCAAAATGTCAAGTGTGCCAAGGTTGGTAAGCTTACTGTAGGGGATTTAATGTCGCCCTCTGCAACATCTAAATGTAATGAATGACATGTTTCCTGTATTAGTTAAAAACAAGCCTGATCTTCCCTATCATACTGCATTTCAAACTTTAAGGTTGTCCCTGCCTTACAGTATTTCATGTTTTGGTGAAGAGTTTAAAATGTTCTCATCTTTATTTTATAGAATTTGATCCTCTTTCCTTTTGTTCTAAGTTTTTTTGTTTGTCTGTTTAAGTCTAACTTAAGAATGCCAATGCTTTTCCTTTTTGACTTTTCAAGTTCCATTTGTTTGATATATCTCCAGATAATAGAAAAATCTGACTGTTGTATTTTAGCTGTAGTTCCACTGTAGGTCTGCACTAGAGTAAAGTTGTATTTTCTGTTTTTGTGTCTTCCTGTATTTATTTATTTGCCTTTTAGTTTCTATACTTATTAATGTTTGCACAATTGAAAAAATTATTGAGTCCAGGGAATATAAGCTAAATACCTACCTGCCCTTTTGGGGCTTAGTCTTATGGAGAATATACATAAATAAGCTTATACATAAAATGTGATATGATGATAAAGAATGCATGAATTCCATGAATGCTATGAATGCATGTAATAGTGACATGTAACCCAGGCTTCGGCCATCAGGAAAATGACATTTGAGCTGAGACCTGATGAATGAAGTGGGGAAAAGTACTGTTTCTGGCAAAGGAAACAATATGTTCCAGATAATGCCCCATCGGATTTAAAATGCATTTATGAAATAATGTAGAGCTTGGAGAACTCATTTCATATGTATCCACTCATTAACAAACATTTATGGAATGCCTACTCCAGGACTGACACTGTTCTCAGCATCAGGAGAATAGCACTGAACAAAGCGACTGAAGGATCTGCCCTTGTGTAGCTGACATCCTAGTGTGGTGGTTTATTAGTATTATTTTTTTTATATATAGGTTACATTTCATTAACATGGTTCTCCCTTGAATGCTGTATAAATCTGTAGGCCGAGCAATGGTAAATTAATGGAATATACTTTAAAAATCATGAAAATAATGCTAAGTTGTTAATTTGAGAAACACTACATATTTATTCAAGAAAGTTCAATATCCAGTTTCTAATTCCTCAAGCTGTCCTTTGGTATTTCTTTTTCTCTTGGAATACAAGAGTTGTTGTAGATGAGATTTTCCCTTCTGGAGAGGCTTTATTCTTTTTTTCAGTTAAAGTATTGTAATTGATTTGGCAGATATATTGATCAAAAATACTTACAGAAGGAACATTTTATAAAGAAGCATAGAATTTAAAGTACCGTTTAGAAAAGTGATTCCCTGCTATTATACTATGGGCTTCCCCAGTGGCTCAGCGGTAAAGAATCTACCTGCAATGCAGGAATTGCAGGAGATGCAAGTTTGATTCCTGGGTCGGAAAGATCTCACAGAAGAGGACATCAGAACCCACTCCAGTGTTGTTGCCTGGGGAATCCCATGGGCAGAGGAGCAGGCTACAGCTGATAGGGTCACAAAGAGTTGGACAGGACTGAAGCAACTCAGCATGCACACACACTCTTATACTAAGACCTACTGAAAGACTACACAGGCATTGCATTATGAAGAGACTAACAGTGACTTCCACTGGGCTCAATATGGCTAAAGAATTAACAGAGAATAAGTAAGTCGTATCCTGTAACCAACTGCATTCATAGAAAATTTAAGGAATTTCTATAGATATAATCAAGTATTTGTATTATTTTTTACCACACCTCTATATGGTGAATATTTTCCAACAACAACATTCATGAAGTCAACTTTTAAATATAAAAAGATTTTATAATTCTTTGAAACCATATTACAAGTGTCCTCATTTCAGCTTAGTCATGTTAGAATAAAAATGAAGTCGTTCAAGAAAGCTTAGACTAGAGATAGCTGTTTCGAGGTCATAACGTTTTATTGGATACAATCAGAAAATGTGGTGTGGTTGGCAAACCCTACATTGGATTTTGAAATTACTGTGCTACCAGTGTGTTCCAATCAATGAGAATCTTTCAGCCATGAACTTTTATTGATTTGTATTCCTCAGAGTAACATAAATAGCTTTCCTTAAGTCTTCCAATTTCACTATCGTCTTTTTTTTTTCCTGAAATCTCTGCTGTTAGAAGGTTTATTTATGCACTTACTTTTTGCTTTCCAATTCCTCCACTGCTTGAGCCAAGAATGGGTGTCAGTGTTCTATATCAAGTAGGAAAAATAGTTACAGGGTAACTAATTAAATTTTTCCATGAACTAATAATTAAATTATACTATTAATAGTTTAACAGGAAGAATACATTTAGCTTTTAAACTAGAAATAAAGAGTTCCAAAGAATAGCAAGAAGAGATAAGAAAGCCTTCTTCAGCGATCAATGCAAAGAAACAGAGGAAAACATCAGAATGGGAAAGACTAGAGATCTCCTCAAGAAAATCAGAGATACCAAAGGAACATTTCATGCAAAGATGGGCTCGATAAAGGACAGAAATGGTATGGACCTAACAGAAGCAGAAGATATTAAAAAGAGATGGTAAGAATACACAGAAGAACTGTACAAAAAAGAGCTTCACGACCCAGATAATCACGATGGTGTGATCACGTGACCTAGAGCCAGACATCCTGGAATGTGAAGTCAAGTGGGCCTTAGAAAGCATCTCTACGAACAAAGCTAGTGGAGGTGATAGAATTCCAGTTGAGCTATTCCAAATCCTGAAAGATGATGCTGTGAAAGTGCTGCACTCAATATGCCAGCAAGTTTGGAAAACTCAGCAGTGGCCACAGGACTGGAAAAGGTCAGTTTTCATTCCAATCCCAAAGAAAGGCAATGCCAAAGAATGCTCACACTACCGCGCAATTGAACTCATCTCACACGCTAGTAAAGTAATGTTCAAAATTCTCCAAGCCAGGCTTCAGCAATATGTGAACCATGAACTTCCTGATGTGCAAGCTGGTTTTAGAAAAGGCAGAGGAACCAGAGATCAAATTGCCAACATCTGCTGGATCATCGAAAAAGCAAGA
>NW_011494919.1:1361906-1396701 GCF_000754665.1 Bison bison bison | reverse complement strand
CACAATAAACTGTGGAAAATTCTGAAAGAGATGGGAATACCAGACCACCTGACCTGCCTCTTGAGAAATTTGTATGCAGGTCAGGAAGCAACAGTTAGAACTGGACATGGAACAACAGACTGGTTCCAAATAGGAAAAGGAGTTCGTCAAGGCTGTATATTGTCACCCTGTTTATTTAACTTATATGCAGACTACATCATGAGAAACGCTGGACTGGAAGAAACACAAGCTGGAATCAAGATTGCCGTGAGAAATATCAACAACCTCAGATATGCGGATGACACCACCCTTATGGCAGAAAGTGAAGAGGAACTAAAGGGCCTCTTGATGAAAGTGAAAGTGGAGAGTGAAAAAGTTGGCTTAAAGCTCAACATTCAGAAAACGAAGATCATGGCATCCGGTCCCATCACTTCATGGGAAATAGATGGGGAAACAGTGGAAACAGTGTCAGACTTTATTTTTCTGGGCTCCAAAATCACTGCAGATGGTGACTGCAGCCATGAAATTAAAAGACGCTTACTCCTTGGAAGGAAGGTTATGACCAACCTAGATAGCATATTCAAAAGCAGAGACATTACTTTGCCAACAAAGGTCCATCTAGTCAAGGCTATGGTTTTTCCTGTGGTCATGTATGGATGTGAGAGTTGGACTGTGAAGAAGGCTGAGCGCTGAAGAATTGATGCTTTTGAACTGTGGTGTTGGAGAAGACTCTTGAGAGTCCCTTGGACTGCAAGGAGATCCAACCAGTCCATTCTGAAGGAGATCAGCCCTGGGATTTCTGTGGAAGGAATGATGCTAAAGCTGCAACTCCAGTACTTTGGCCACCTCATGGGAAGAGTTGACTCATTTGGAAAAGACTCTGATGCTGGGAGGGATTGGGGGCAAGAGGAGAAGGGGACAACAGAGGATGAGATGGCTGGATGGCATCACCGACTCGATGGACGTGAGTCTGAGTGAACTCTGGGAGTTGGTGATGGACAGGGAGGCCTGGTGTGCTGCAATTCATGGGGTTGCAAAGAGTCGGACACGACTGAGTGACTGATCTGATCTGATCTGATCTGAAAGTTTACTGAAAATTTCAAACAAGAGCAACAACAGCAAGTATTCTCCATTCAACGTATTCTGAGTTAAATTCATTTTAATAAAGAAGTGGAATATTTTAACTACTTCATTTCACTTCTAAAAATATGTGTAAAATTCTAGCCTCAGAATACTATTGATACTATTGATAGACATATTTTCAAACTTCATTGAAAAAAAATGGGAATTTAGTTTCTAGACATACCATTTAATGATAAAAATAAGAATTCAGCACATGTCAAGGCACACTTGATTTTTCTTTACTCTCTAAAAAAGTCATGTCCAACCCTATGCGACCCCATGATCTGTAGCCTACCATAATCCTCTGTCCATGGAGTTCTCCAGCCAAGAATATTGGAGAGGGTTGCCATTCCCATAACATCTCTGCTGCTGCTGCTGCTGCTGCTAAGTCGCTTCAGTCGTGCCCAACTCTGTGCGACCCCATAGACCGCAGCCCACCAGGCTCCACAGTCCCTGGGATTCTCCAGGCAAGAACACTGGAGTGGGTTGCCATTTACTTCTCTAAGAAGTTAATATTGTACATTACCTAGAAATATGAATATATTAAAGAGCAATCACGTTGCATAGTGAAAGCATAATTTCATTGAAATTCCATGCTGCTGTTTTTTTTAAAAAAAACATACATTTGAATTCTTTTTATCCTGTTTTCAAAATTTAGTCTAAATTTCAAAAAATATGATAAAATCGACAAGGTAGATAATAAAAGCTGACAGATTTTATCTTCTGTAAGGTGAGTTTTAACATGCTTTTCTAACTAGTTTCAAGTAACTATGGAAGAAAGCAAAAAAATATATGTAGCTTCAAACTTCATTGACTTTTCAGCTTTTAACATTATAGTCATATCTAAGCAGTGAAGTCTTGTTTAATCTTCCTTTAAAATATCTGTAAAATGTGTACTTTGCCACTAGCCATTACAACCATGACAGTCTACATTCACATATGCATATAAAATCATTCACTCTTTCCTGATATAATAGAGTTATACAAAATTAGTCCTGATGGTGTAAAGACTACTCACTTTGTACTAATCGTGGTACTTTCCACTGTGAAGTAATAGCAACATTCTCAGTTGGACATATGATTAAGAGTCAAAATTGGCAATAATCTCTAATAACTTTAACATACAGAATCAAATCCTTGATTAATGCAACCAAAGCAGTTATTACTAGGACATGAAAAAAGGAAAACATGATTGTTTTTCTTCATGTAAACCTCAGATTTTGTGGTATTCTAAAGTGCCTTAACTCTGAAGACATAAAATAAATTTTGTTTATGGTATGGGGAGGGAGGAAGGAGGAGGGTTCAGGATGGGGAACACATGTATACCTGTGGCGGATTCATTTTGATATTTGGCAAAACTAATACAATTTGTAAAGTTTAAAAATAAAATAAAATTAAAAAAATAAAATAAATTTTGTTGCTTATATCCCTAATACACTTGAACTACTTTTTTAGATATTATACTTTCTTTAATGATTCAGTTTAGCTTCTGAATTTTCAACCTTAGCTTTTTATTATTTTTTAACATTATTCTTTTTTTAAACATTATCTTACTAAGAAAACTTGCATGTATTGAAAAGCATAGATTTAATGTTAAATGTTCAAATCAATGAGCTTTAGGTAATATATGCACCCTTGTCTGTTCGTGCTAAGTTGCTTCAGCCGTGTCTGACTCTTTGCGACCCCGTGTATAGTGGAGCCTGCCAGGCTCCTCTGTCCATGGTATTCTCCAGGCAAGAATACTGGAGTTGTTTGCCATGCCCTCTTGCAGGGTCTCTTCTTGACTCAGGGATGGAACCTGCATCTCTTACAAGTTCTGCGTTGACAGGTGGGCTCTTTACCACAGATGTTACGTGGGAAGCCCGCACACACTTGTAGCCAAATCTGAATCAAAATACAGAATAGTTCTACACCCAAGAAATTTCCCTTTGGCCCTTTCCAGTTGTCCCCTAACTCCCAGAGGGAATGTCATTTCTGAAGTCTGTCTTCAAGGATTAGTTATTATGTTCTTATACTTTATGTATTTTGCATCTATTTTCATTCCACACATTCTTGATATCCATTCATGTTGTATAAACTGGTAGTTTATTATTTTTATTAATGAGTAGTATTCCATAACATGGATATACTGGAAGATTTTTTTTTTAATCAATTTTATCCATATTCCTGTGGCTGGACATTAGTTTTTTCCAACAAGTCAGTTACTTTTAGTAATGTTGCAAAAAATGTGTAAAAGCCTTTTTGAGAACATACTTGCATTTCTTTTGTGTAAATGCCTAGGAGTAGAATTGCTGAATGATATATTTGTATATATAACTTTATTAAAAATTGTGAACAGTTTTCAAGAATTTATACATTATTTTAATCTTCCATCAGCAAATTAAAAGAGCTTGAATTACTTCATATATTCATCAATACTTAGTGTTGTCATTTTTTTCCATTTCAAGGCAGGAGATAGTATTTCATTGTGGTGTCAATTTGCAATTTCCACCTGATGTAAGATGCTGAGCACATTTTCATATGTATCTTGGTCATTTGTATATCTTCTCTTTTGAAGTATCTCATAAATTTGGTTGTCTTTTTATTATTGATGGGTAGAATTTCTTTACCTATATAGAATACAAGCTCTTTGTCAGGTATGTACTGAATATGACCATGACTTGTCCTTTTTTAACAGTCTTTTAGCAGAACTTTTTTTTAAAGAAATTCTGTTGTGAATCGTCCTTCTTTTACACTTATTGCTATATATATATTTATCCTTAAAAATAAATAAAAACCTTTCCTTTCCTAAGATGAGGGAGATAGCCTCTCAAGCTTTACAGCTTTATTCTAGAATCTCTATAGCTTTAGACTTCACACTCAAATCTCTTAGACACCTGAAAGTTAAGTTGCGATTGAGCACACAGCACATACATCGTGTGATATAGAATTTAAGCTTTTTTATTTTTTCCTGTGTTTATACACTTCTTTTATTCCCTTTTGTTGGAAAGATTTATCCTTTCCAATTTGAATTGTCTTGATGTCTTTGCTTTTAAAATGAAAGTGTTAGTCATTCAGTTGTATCTGACTTATTGTGACCCCATGGGCTGCAGTCCACCAGGCTCCTCTGTCCATGGGATTCTCCAGGCAAGAATACTGGAGTGAGTCAACTTATTCTTCTGCAGATTTTCCTGATCCAGGGATCAAACCTGGTTCTCCTGCATTGCGTCAATAGAGCCTACTGAGTCTCAATAGAGTCTTTAATCTTTTAATTCATGAATATGGAGTTAGATCTTATTTAATTTCTCACAGCAATGGTTAATGGTTTTTAGAGAACTTTTTATGTATGTTTGGTTAAATTATCTTTTGATGCTAGTAAATAGAAGTGCATGTTGAAATACCACTTTTTTTACATATGGATTGTGTGTCCTCTATTATAAATTTCTTATGGGTTTCTGTGTAAATGATCATCTCTGTTAATAAAACATTTCTTTGGCTTGTTTTCCAAATTTTTTACTTTATTCATTTTTCTTGCTTATTGTGCTGGTTCAGACTTCCAGCACAATGTTAAGTAGAAGTTGCAAAGAGAAACATGCTTGCCTCATTTCCAATATTAGGGAGAGTTCATTCAATATATAATCATTAAGTATAATCAGTAGTATTATGTAGCAGACCCTGTATAAGACTCAGAAAGTTTCCTTCTACATTTAATATGCTCTGAGAGCTTATGATGAATGAATACTTATTTTTCAAAAGTGTTTCTCCATCTATTGAGATCATATGGGTGTGTCTTTTTTTTTTTTTTTCTGTTAGTAAGTTCAAGTACATTGATTTATTTTTTGGGATGTTAAAATGTCCTTTGATTAATACAGTAAGTTTCACCTACTCACAATACATTCATTATCTTTCTTATTTGCTGAATTTGATTTTCTAATATTTTAAAAGAATTTTGCTTGTAATATCTCTGCCATATTTTGGTATAAGGGTGGTGCTGAGATTGTAAACCAAGTTAGTATATTTAGTATGTAGTAGTTTGTCTACTTTCTGAAAGGAGTTATATACAATTGCCATTATTTCTTCCTTAAATGTTCTCTAGAATTCATTAATCTTTGACTAAAGTTTTCAAACTATGAATTTAATTTATTTATAGATGTAGAACAATTCAAGTTATCTTGTTTTTCTTAATAAGCTTTGGCAATTTGAAGAACATTATCTAATCTGTCAAATTTATGAGCATGAAGTTGTTTATAATATTCAATTATTATCATCTGAGTACCTGCAGGATCTTTAATAATATTTCATCTTTATCCCCTTTTTAAAATCAGTCTTGCTAAGGTTTAAAAATTGTGTGAATCTTTTCCAAAAAGCAATGCTTCACTTTGCAAATATTTCCTAGTATTTTTCAATTGCATTTATTTCTTCCATTGTCTGTATTTATTTTTCCATCTTCTTATTGCTTAATTTGTTTATAATCCTTCGTCTTACTCTTCAGTTGATTTTTAAACATATGTTTTTCCATCATAAACATCTTATATGATACACTATCCTCTCAAAACACATTTATTTCACCCCATAAATGATATTATTTTGTGATATTTCATCATTGTCTATTATTTTCTAAATTCCCTTTTGATATCTTTTATGAACTATGAGAGACTTAAAAAGTATTTTCTTTAATTTACAAATATTGGGGAGCTTCTAAGTGTCTTTTATGGTATTGATTTCATATTAAATGCTACTCTGGTCAGAGAATATGTTATGTAAGATCCAATGCCTGCAATTTATTTGGCACTTAATATTTGGCTCAGCAGACGGCCTATGATGATGAACATTATTGTTTCTTTTTGTGATAGAAGGCATGTAACAAAACTTAACCATCTTATCCATTTTTAAATATGTAGTTCAACAGAATTTAGCATATTTATATTGCTGCACAACCATTACCTCTGTCCATCTTTAAACTCTTTTCATGTTAAATAACTGAAACTCTGTACCCATTAGGCAATAGCTTCGTATGACTCCTTCGCCCCAGGCTCTGGCAATCATCAGTCTATTTTCCTTATTTCAATTTAATCTAAAGCCCCACCTTCTGGTAGCCACTGTTTTACTTTTTGTTACTATGAATTTAGCTTTAATTTTTTAAAATTCACATATAAATGAAATCAAGCAGTATTTTTATCATTTGCTTATTTCACTTAGCACAAAGTGCTCCATGTTCACCTGTGTTGTCACAAAGAATAGAATTTCCTTATTTTTTAAGGCTGAATTATATTCCACCGTTGTATATATGTTACTTTTAAAATTTTTTTATCTACTGACAGATATTTAGTTTGTTACTATTTCTTGATTAATGTGAATAATGCTGCGGTGAATATGGTGTGTGTATGGGTTCAGTCGCTAACTCATCTCCAACTCCTTGCAACCCCGTGGCCTGCAGCCTACCATGCTCCTCTGTCCATGGGATTTCCCACGCAAGAATACTAGAGTGGGTTGCCATTCCTCCTCCAAGTGTACCTGGTACTGCACATGTTTCTTTAAGATACTGATCTCACTTCCTTTGGGTACATATTCATAAGTAAGATGGTTGGACCATTTGATAGTTGTATTTTTAATTTTTGAGAAATTTTCATTCCATTTTCCAGAATGGCTGTCACAATTTACATTCCTGCCAGTAGTGCTCAAGGTTCCTTTTTTCCACATTTTTTTCACATTTTTTAAACTAATACCTATCCTAATAGATGTGAAGTGATATCTACTATGGTTTTAATTTGACTTTGTCTGATGATTAGTAGTATTGAGTACCTTTTCATATACCTTTTGGCCATTTATTTGTCTTCTTTGGAAAAATGTCTGGTGAGATCCTTTGCCCATTTTTTTACTTCATTTTTTAAAAATTAGTTTTTATTGTAGTATATTTATAGTTTATTTTATTTATAGTTTATATTTATAGTATATAGTATAGTTTATTCACTGCTTTACAATGTTGTGTTAGTTTCTACTGTACAGAAAAATGAATCAGCTATGTATATATGTATATCTCCTGGTTTTTGGATTTCCTTTCTCTTTAGGTCACCATAGAGCATTGAGTAGAGTTCCCTGAGCTACACAGTAGGCTTTCATTAATTATCTATTTTATATATGGTATCAATTGTGTATATATGTCAATTCCAATCTCCTAGTTCACCCCACCCCTTCCGCCCTTGGTGTCTTACCCATTTTTTAATTGCGCTATTTACTTTTATGCTTTTGAGTTGTGTTACTTATATATTCTTATATATATTGGATATCTTACTTCCTTATTTGATATATGGTTTTCATATAATTCCTCCCATTTCATGAGTTGCTTTTTCATTTTGTTCATGGCTCCCTTTGCTGTGCAGAAGCTTTTCAGTTTGACACAGATCAATGCCTTTATTTTTGTCTTGGTTGCTAGTGCTTTGGTTTTCACGTCCTGAAAGATCATTACCAAGACCAGTGTCAAGAAGCTTTGTTTTTTCCCTAGGAGTTTCACAGTTTCAGGTTTTATGTTTATGTCTGTAATCCATTTTGAAGTGAATCTGGTGTATGATATAAGATAAGCATCCAATTTCGTCCTTTTGTATTTGGATATCCAGTTTTTCCCCATGATGAATATTTTAAGTACACAAAAATACATTGTGCATTTTGCACATGTTTGATGTGGTTTATAAATGTCAATAAACTCAAGGATCTGTAACCATACTTATTTTTTCTCAGTAAGTCAAATAATTATCGAATCACTTATGAACAAAGAAGTTTTATAATGTTCAAGTGTGATTGCCAATTTACTTATTTTCCCTTTATTTTTGTTTAGTGTATTTTGAAGCTCTATTATTAGGTAGGTGCACATTTTGGAATTTTATTGCTTTTTGTGAATAGTCTAACTTTGTCCACATGTTTACTTTCAACTTATCTATCTTTATATCAAAATATAAATCTCTTGTATACACCATTAAGTTGGGTCTTGAATTTTTATTAAGTATGACAATCGTTTCCTTTTAATCAAATAATTTATTTTATTTGTATTTAATATATATTATATGTTAAATACATATAATATATGTTAAATTTACATATATTATATATCTTTACATTATATCTATTTATATTTCTACACCTATATATTTGATTTGAATGAAACATATTCCTATTTTTTCTACTTGTTCAATCTGTTTTTTATTTGTTTATTTTTAAATTTCTTCTTAATTTTCCTCATTTTTGTTTTATTGAATTTAGTATTCATTTTTAATTCATTTGTTAGTTAGTTGCAAGTCTTTGTATTATTTAATATTAACTTGTTTTTATTGATTAGAATAACTTTCAATTTATCCTTAACTAATTTGGAAAACTCAGCAGTGCCAACAGGACTGGAAAACATCAGTTTTCATTTCAGTCCCAAAGAAAGGCAATGCCAAAGAATGCTCAAACTACCACACAATTCCACTCATCTCACATGCTAGTCAAGTAATGCACAAAATTCTCCAAGCCAGGCTTCAGCAATACGTGAACCGTGAACTTCCAGATGTTCAAGCTGGTTTTAGAAAAGGCAGAGGAACCAGAGATCAAATTGCCAACATCCACTGGATCATCGAAAAAGCAAGAGAGTTCCAGAAATAACATCTAATTCTGTTTCACTGACTATGCCAAAGCCTTTGACTGTGTGGATCACAATAAACTGTGGAAAATTCTGAAAGAGATGGGAATACCAGACCACCTGACCTGCCTCTTGAGAAATCTGTATGCAGATCAGGAAGCAACAGTTAGAACTGGACATGGAACAACAGACTGGTTCCAAATAGGAAAAGGAGTACATCAAGGCTGTATATTGTGACCCTGCTTATGTAACTTATATGCAGAGTACATCATGAGAAACACTGGGCTGGATGAAGCACAAGCTGGAATCAAGACTGCCAGGAGGAATATCAATAACTTCAGATATGCAGATGACACCACCCTTTTGGCAGAAAGGGAAGAAGAACTAAAGAGCCTCTCGATGAAAGTGAAAGAGGAGAGTGAAAAAGTTGGCTTAAAGCTCAACATTCAGACAACTAAGATCATGGCATCCGGTCCCATCACTTCATGGCAAATAGATGGGGAAACAGTGGAACCAGTGTCAGACTTCATTTTTTTTTGGACTCCAAAATCACTGCAGATGGTGATTGCAGCCATGAAATTACAAGACGGTTACTCCTTGGAAGGAAAGTTATGACCAACTTAGACAGCATAGTAAAAAGCAGAGACATTACTTTGCCAACAAAGGTCCATCTAGTCAAGGCTATGGTTTTTCCAGTGGTCATGTATGGATGTGAGAGTTGGACTATAAAGAAAGCTGAGCGCTGAAGAATTGATGCTTTTGAACTGTGGTGTTGGAGAAGACTCTTGAGAGTCCCTTGGACTGCAAGGAGATCCAACCAGTCCATCCTAAAGGAGATCAGTCCTGAGTGTTCATTGGAAGGATTGATGTTGAAGCTGAAACTCCAATACTTTGGCCACCTCGTGCAAAGAGGTGACTCATTTGAAAAGACTTTGATGCTGAGAAAGATCAATGGCAGGAGGAGAAGGGAACAACAGAGGATGAGATGGTTTTATGGCATCACTGATTCAATGGACATGAGTTTGGGTAATCTCCGGGAGTTGGTGATGGACAGGGAGGCCTGGCGTGCTGCATTCATGGGGTCGCAAAGAGTCGGACATGAGTGAGCGACTGAACTGAACTGAATCTAAATTATTTTTTTAATTTATTTTATATTGTATATAGTTGAAGCATTTTATTTTATATTAGAATATGTTTTATTTTATATTGGAGTAAAATTGTTAGTTTCAGGTGTATAGCAAAATGATTCAGTTATGAATGCACATGTATCTATTCTTTTTAATATTCTTGTCCCAATTAGGTTGTTACAGAATCTTGAGCAGAGTTCCCTGTACTATGCAGTAGATCCTTGTTGGTTATCTATTTTAAATATACAACTATGTACATGTCACTAAACTCTATGTAGCAGTAATTTACTACCTCAAACACAATGTAGAAAATTGACAAAAGTATATTTCGTTTATTTCTTCTCTGTCCTTTGTGATATATTTTGTAATATAATTTTATGTATATAATCATAAACCCCATCAAGAAATGTTATCTTTTCTTTTAAAGAGAAAATAGTCTGTTTCATATACAAAGTCTAGTCTTGTATATTTGCCCTCGTACTTATCATTTCTGTGTTCTTCATTTGTTCTTCTAGCTTAGAATTTTAATTTGATGTCTTTTCTCTTCAGCTTGAAAAACTTTGGTTAGCATTTCTTGTATTGCAAGTTGGCTTATAACAAATTAAACGTTTTTTCTGAAAATGTCCTAATTGTAGTTTCCTCTTTGAGGGTTAGTTTTATGATAGAAGTCTTTTTTATACTTTTTCTTTCATAATTTCTTTATTTTCTAGGTTCATTTATTTTATAAGAAAAAAGCCATCATCTGTATCATTGCTTCCATGTATGTATTTTTTATTTCTTATGTTTCTGTTAAAATTTATCTGTATGTTAGTTTTTTACCGTATTGAGGGTACTGTTTATAAATTGTTGTCTCTCTGTACTTTTTCTCCTTAAACTTCTATGAGATTCCTTTTTTCCTGAACCGTTGAATATTAAGCTGCCAACCTGATGACCCATTATCCCCAAATACTTCAGTAGCAATTCTTAACCCAAGGGCAATTTTGCCCTCTACGAAAATTTAATAGTATCTGAAAACATTTTTGGTTGTTAACTTAGAGCAGGAGGTGGGGGAGAAGGGGAAAGGTGCTACTGGCATTTGATGAGAGGCTAGGCATATTGCTCAATACCCTACAATTCACAGGAAGTCCCCACAACAGAGTTCAGTTCAGTTCAGTTCAGTCGCTCAGTTGTGTCCGACTCTTTGCAACCCCATGAACCGCAGCACCCCAGGCCTCCCTGTCCATCACCAACTCCCAGAGTCCACCCAAATTCATGTCCATTGAGTCGGGGATGCCATCCAACTATCTCATCCTCTGTCATCCCCTTCTCCTCCTGCCTTCAATCTTTCCCAGCATCAGGGCCTTTTAAAATGAGCCAGTTCTTCACATCAGGTGGCCAAAGTTTTGGAGTTTCAGCTTCAACATCAGTCCTTCCAATCAACACTCAGGACTGATCTCCTTTAGGATGGACTGGTTGGATCTCCTTGCAGTCCAAAGGACTCTCAAGACTCTTCTCCAACACCACAGTTCAAAAGCATCAATTCTTCGGCGCTCAGCTTTCTTTATATTTCAACTCTCACATCCATACATGACTAATGGAAAAACCATAGCCTTGATTAGATGGAGCTTTGTTGGCAAAGTAATGTCTCTGCTTTTCAGTATGCTATCTAGGTTGGTCATAACTTTCCTTCCAAGGAGTAAGTGTCTTTTAACTTCATGGCTGCAGTCACCATCTGCAGTGATTTTGGAGCCCCCCAAAATAAAGTCAGCCACTGTTTCTACTGTTTCCCCATCCATTTGCCATGAAGTGATGGGTTAACTGGTCCCAATGTCAATACTATTAATGCCATGGTTGAAAAATCCTGCTTTACTGTATATTTCCCACATATGTACACACAAATACACATATACAAAAAAGGTTATACATCATGCACATGCATTTATGCACAATATATGTGAAATACAACACCAACCCCATGAAATTAACATGAAGACATTTGTTCCATCTAACCTCAGACCTCCATTAAAGTTTCAACAATAGTTCTGATAACAGCAAAAAGATCAAGTTCAAAATTGTGCATAGTTTTTAACAGTCAAGTGTTTTTCGTGTCTTTTATCAGGAAGAAATCTTCAAACTTTCCTTAACTTGACCATGGTATTTGAAAATTGAAATTTTAAAATTTCTAGCCAGTATTTTCTTTTCGTTTTTTCCTCCCTTCCCATCCCACTTTCCTTCTTTCCTTTCTTCCTTTTTACATTTTTTTTTTCCTTTTTGGTGTACTTCAGTTTAGGTTTTCTAATGTTTCCTTGTGATTGAAAGTGAAGTCGCTCAGTCATGTCTAACTCTTTGAGACCCCATGGACTATAGCCCACCACACTCCTCCGTCCATGGGATTTTCCAGGCAAGAGTACTGGAGTGGGTTGCCATTTCCTTCTCCAGAGGATCTTCCTGACCCAGGGATTGAACCCAGGTCTCCCACATTGTAAGCAAGACGCTTTACTGTCTGAGCCACCAGGGAAGTCCTTGTGATTAGCTTAAGTTAAATTACATTTTGACAAGAATATCACAGAATTGATGCTGAAATTTTTCATTGCAACCTATCATGTAGTGTATGATTTCAGTTTATGTCCTTCCTGATGATGCTTCTTTTGACAGGTTGTTCAAGGTGCTATCTACCAGTTTTTCCCGCTGTTAGCCTCTATCACTCTACTTTCTTCATTTATCTTTTGTATCTCTTTCTATTCCTGTTTGTCTACTATGTCAAGCAGATGGTTTTTATTCCTTACTGTACTTACAGAACACGGTGCAACCCTAAAACGGGTTTGCTACCTACAAGTGAGTCTGTACTTCTAACACTGAGTTGTCTTCTGATAATGTTTTTCTCTGTAGTGATACCACCAACTACCTAGTTTTTCAAGCTGAAACTTCCCACTGAAACAGACTAAGGTCTTTGCATACCCTCTTATTATCTATAGCCTATTAAATTAGCAAAATAGAGATATAGCAAGAGGTTAACTAGGCCTTCTGGTTAAAATATGAGAGAAAAATGATTACTGAACCAAATCTGATGGTCCACTTTCCTGCCACATATCAAAGCCAATCTCCTGACACTGGATTGTGGTGAAGGAGAGTTCAGCAGTTATTGTAAGGCCAATCAAGGTGTAGGGGCAACTAAGGCTAAAAAGAGTCAAAATCCCTGTTGACTTTAAGAGAAGGAAATGTTTTTAAAGACAACATTAGGGTGAGGGTTTCAGGGTTTGTGATCAGCTTGTGTATTTTTTTCTCATTGGTTCGTGTTGAAACGGTAATATAATAGAAATCTTAATCATCAACCTTCTGATTCTATCTAGTCTAGGGTCTATATGCTTTTGGTCAGCATGTAGTCACCATCCTCCATCTGGGTGAGGAGGGTCTCAGTTTCTGCAGAATAACTCAAAGAGAAATGTCAGATGTTATATATCCCCTTTGAGGAGGAACTAGGGTTGTTTAATGGCTGAGCTATTGTTTAAGCTATCATTATTTTTCTTGCTTGACTGCTTTTCCTTTGCTTCTAAATTCCCTCACCTCACTAATTAGTAATTGCTTGTGTCTGTTCCTTGGAACTCAGAGAAGGGCTAGGAGACTAAAGCTTTTTCCTGCAGATAAGAAATGGAGGGCACCAAGGGATGTTTGTACCTAGGAGGTCCCTGCAGGGTCTTGCTGGATGTCAGAATCATACAGCAAGGAGATGAACAGTGAGGGATCAAGGTGGAAACCTGTTGTTGTTGTTTTTTCTGAAACAGACCCAGCCTAGATTCATCTCTCCTCTTTTAATTATAAATGAGTGGAAGAGTTCCATCTTTGACTAGAGTTAGAGGGCAATGGCAACCCACTCCAGTACTCTTGCCTGGAAAATGCCATGGACAGAGGAGCCTGGTAGGCTGCAGTTCATGGGGTCGCTAAAGAGTTGGACATGACTGAGCGACTTCACTTTCACTTTTTACTTTCATGCATTGGAGAAGGAAATGGCAACCCACTCCAGTGTTCTTGCCTGGAGAATCCCAGGGACGGCGGAGCCTGGTGGGCTGCCGTCTCTGGGGTCGCACAGAGTTGGACACGACTGAAGCGACTTAGCAGTAGCAGCAGCAACAGATTCTATTACATAATAAAGGAAAATGCTTATAGCTCACAAATTACAGAAGAGAAAACACCGTGTTTTATACAGATAACTGCAGGAAGCAGAAATGAAGTGCAGAAGATATTGACTTTGTGCTATCATTCTTTTATTTTTAAAGAAATATCAGAAACAAAGATGGAATGAAAATATTACAGTGTAAGATGTTCTCAGAAAAAAAGCACAGTGAGCAAGGAACATTGAGAAAACAAATGAATGGCAGAATTTTCAGATATGAAAAGCCCTGGATAGTAAACCATTTTTGTTACCATTCCTGAAAGATTTATGTAAAGTCATTTTTTCGCCAATTAAACACATGAATCAAAAACTAAACTTTGGAGAAATAAGAATATAAATGTTCTGTCAAAACGGCACAGTAATAAATGTAAATCAAGATTCAATTCTAATTTTTTTAAATTGTACACTCTAAATGTGAATCAGAATGTGATTGCCATAAGAGAAGATGTGTGACCTAAAAAGAATAACTTAACAATTACAATCTGAATTTAAAATATAGGAGGATTTGGCAAGATTTGGTAAGATGAGAGAAATTATTATTTTTTTAAATGTCCCTTCTTATATATAGTATTTAAGATAATGAAAGTGAAATTTGCTCAGTCGTGTCTGACTCCTTGCAACCCCATGGACTATAGAGTCCATGGAATTCTCCAGGCCAGAATCCTAGAGTGGGTATCCTTTTCCTTCTCCAGGGGTTCTTCCCAACCCAGGGATTAAACCCAGGTCTCCCGCATTGCAGGCTGATTCTTTACCAGCTGAGCCACAAGGGAAGCCCATATAAAATAGATTTGGTGTTATTCATTAGATTATTAGGAAAATATACATTTGAATATCCCTGGTGGCTCAAATGGTAAAGAACCCATCTACAATGAAGAGACCTGAGTTTGATCCCTGGGAAGATCCTCTGGAGAAGGAAATGGCAACCCACTCCAATATTCTTGCCTGGAAGCATCCCCATGCACAGAGGAGCCTTGTGGGCTACAGTCTGTGGGGTCACAAAGAGATGGACATGACTGAGTGAGTAAGCACACAAAGCTTCTAAGGCGTTTAAGAAAGGATATGCACAGTTTAGATTACACAAGAAATGACATAGAATTTGATCAGCAAAATATGGCAAATATATAAGAGCAAAAATATTAAAAAATAAGATGACAAAAGTAAAGCTAAATATATCATTTGGGAGAACAATTTTGATAGATAATTGATCTCTCATTTGAGTAAAAAAAAAATTGATCTCTCATTTGAGTCAAAAATACTAATAAAAGCTGAGCAGAAGCCTGTGGGGCCCTCTCAGATACAAATACTGTCTTTAAATGGACACCCCCCATTTCTTGTTTGTAGGAAATAAGATTTATTCAAACTCTTTGACTTTCTCTGACGGCAGATAAAAACAATTACTAATCAGGGAAGGAAGGGGATGCAGAAAAAGAGGTCAGGCAAGAAACAGTAGTGCAGCCTTAGAGCAGGGTCCTGATTCTTCCCCAAGGAATATACGTAGTATCTTTGAGTTCTTCTGCAAGAACCAAGGCCCCCATCCAGGTGGAGGTTGGCAACTTCAGGCTGAGCAGAGGATTCCTGGAACACTGCCCTGTTGCTTCACCATCCACCAATTAGAAGAAAATCAAACACCCTGGAGCCGTCACACCAAATTTTGCCTATGAAAACTTCTCCTCCAAAATTACTGGGGAGTTTAAGGTTTTTGAGCATGAGCCACCTGTTCTCCTTGTTTGGCTCTGCAATAAACCTCTCTCTGCTCTAAACCCTGACATTTCATTTTGTTTGGTCTTGCCATGCATCGGGCACATGAACTTGTCTTTGGTTAAAAAAACTTAAAAAACAAACATCTTCTATGTCAGGGAGGACTTCTAAGTTCTTCTGGCTACTCTAAGAATTAAATTGACATGTGACTTATTACCAGGAGAAAATCAAACAGAAGTTGAGTAACATGTATGCACGATAGAGATCTATAAAAATTAAATATTTCACCAAAATGGCCAAAATTCATACTATATTCAGCTAAAGACGAAAGAGAATGTTAGGCTGGAGGGCAAACTGGTTTGGGATTTCAAAGGGGAGGAAGCCAATTCACTTGGAGAAGCAAATATTCGGTAAACAAATGTTTGCAGGGACACACAGAGACATGAGACTATGAGGAGACTGTGACCTCTAGCCTGTCCAAGTTTTCCCCACCACACCTGCCCATATTCTTTGTTGATATCTCTGGTAATAGATCTTTTCCGGGAATGTTACTAAAAGGGGAATCCCTTCCAGGGCCTAAGAATGGGCTCTTTTCTTTTTTTTTTTTTATTGAGAGTGGGCTCTTACCTAATATTTGGAAATTAATTTTCCTAGGAGACACATGTACTGACAAAGTATAAGGCTTTGTTGGGAAGGGCTGCCCAGGTGAACAGTGGTGGGATAAGTGAACCTAGGAGAACTCTTCTGCCATGTGGCTCACAGTCTCAGGTTTTATGGTAACAGGGTTGGTTTCTGAGTTGTCTCTGGACAATCATCCTGCTGATGCCCATACTTGGTCTGACTCAGGGTCTCTCTTGGTGGTGCACACATCTGTCAGCCAAGATGTATTCCAGCAAGAAGGATTCTGGGAGGTTGGTAGTACTTAACAGGGGTTGAAATCTCCTCCTCCCTTTTGGCTCCTCTGGAATTCTTCTGGTTGGTGGTAGCTTGTTAGTTCCCTGTTCCTTATTGGGACCTCTTGTGAAATAATCCATGCAAGCAGTCATTATCGTGACTGGCAAGGACGGTGGTTTCAGTCAATGGTTCCCTAACAGGACCAGGTTTTTTACACAAGTTCTTATAGGCAGGTAAGAGGAGGTGATAAGGAAGATGTTGAGTTATGTATTTCTTAAAAATGTTCAGTCTAAATTAATCCTTGTATCAAAGGGATGTATTTTGGGGTAGCAAATCTTGCTCCCCTACAATTGTTAGTACAAGAAAAATCCAAATTAAAGGGATTTAGAGAATATAAAGAAAGAAGATGGAAAAATAGATACACTAAGTGTAAGATAAATTAAAACAGTGATCAGAATACTAAAAAAGCAGTATAATGGTTAATTTTTAAAAGCACTAAGAATGAATCACTTTATTGCTGGAGCATACACCTGGCAACAAAATCATGACAACATTCAAGCACTTTTATGTGCTGAATAATGTGATATTTAAAGGTCATGCATCATTTAATAAAACTGCTTGCAGACAATATATAGGAGCATAAGATTCAAATAGTAATAGGAGCTGTGAATGCACTGCTCAGTTTTACCCCTAAAATATATAATTGGATATGGAGAAGCTAAACAATATAACAATTAGGGTTGATTAAACAAATAGTGAACTCAATATCCTCCAAACACATATAATAACTAGGAATGTCCCCTGGACATATATAAAAATACCTGCATATTAAGCATCTGCACAAATATTTGTAGGAATTATAGAAGGCATGACTGTAGTCACACTCAAATATAAAATAAGTTTATAATAGTGCATGATTTAACTTCTCAAGGAAAACTCAGAGACAATAACAAAGCTTTTGATATATGACTATTAACCACTGCCTTATTTATAATAACAAAATAGTTACCAAAATGATTGATTAAAATCCTTCCAATTTTATTACTATTTATCTTTTAGAAGTTGTCAAATATTATTTGTGCATGCACTGAAGCTTATGTGTGAGCAAAAACTTTTGCCAAAGAATATACTAATTTCATTCTTATTAAATTTTATTTTAATTTTTATAAGGTTATTGGTTATTAGAATGAATGATAATAGAAATTTTGTCTCTTATTTATTTGTGTAGTTATACCTATATGCCAGAATACTGGAGCGGGTAAACATTCTCTTCTCCAGGGTATCTTCCCAACCCAGGGAATGAACCCAGGTCTCCCACATTGCGAGTGGATTCTTTACTAGCTTAGCCACCAGGGAAGCCCAAGGATAATGGAGTGGGTAGCCTATTCCTTCCCCAGCGATTCTTCCCAATCCAGGAATTGAACTGGCGTCTCCTGCATTGCAGGTAGATTCTTTACCAGCTGAGCTACCATGTATAGATGTAAGAGTTGGACCATAAAGAAAGCTGAGCACTAAAGAATTGATGTTTTGGTATTGGAGAAGACTCTTGAGAGGCCCCTTGGACTGCAAGGAGATCAAGCCAGTCCATCCTAAAGGAAATCAGTCCTGAATATTCATTGGAAGGATTGATGCTGAAGCTGAAGCTCTGATACTTTGGCCACTTGATATGAAGAACTGACTCCTTGGAAATGACCCTGATGCTGGGAAAGACTGAAGGCAGGAGGAGAAGGGGATGACAGAGGATGAGATGGTTGGATGGCATCACTGACTAGATAGACATGAGTTTGAGCAAGCTCTGGGAGTTGGTGATGGACAGGGAAGCCTGGAATGCTTGCAGTCTTTAGGATTGCAAACAGTCAGACACGACTGAGTGACTGAACTGACCTATATTCCAAAATTTTGGAAATTGAGGAAAGGGTTGTATTTAAATATTTTATTTGCGACCTGAATAGTTGAATTTAAGATGTTACCTTTCTTTGTAAGATTTGGATAATTTCACAATGACTTCTACTTTTGTTCTTGTTGTTCAGTATCGTTATCCTTTAAAATAAACTTTCCCTTTGTGAGTGTTTGCAAGTTTGCAGAATTCAGTTTTCAGCACCATGAACAAGAACTTGGTTTCCCGTTTCAATGCTACTATTTATACATAATAGTAGTATATGAGATCTTTAGCAAAATAAATGTAGGTGCTATGAAATATAGTTGAAAGTGAGTAAAATTTTGTTTAAAGTTTACTTTTAAGTAACACTAAGTGCCATTACAATCTTAAAAGATCATGTGTTAAAATTAAGCACTTACAAAATGCTGATTAAACAATAAAATATTAAAATTTTCATTTTCAAGTCAAACATGCATATTGGGGAAGGATACTTGGAACCACTGTTCTGTATGTTTGATTCTGGGATTCTGATATTGAAGCTATCAACACAAATTACATCAGACTACTGGAGTGGGTAGCCGTTCCCTTTCCAAGGGATCTTCCCAACCCAGGGATCTAAGCCACGTCTTCCGCATTGTAGGCAGATTCTTTACCTTCTGAGCCACGAGGTAAGCCCAAACACATCTCTACAGTTCATTTTTATCTTAATTTTCAAATAAAATGTCAATGACTTTTTTGGATATTACTTTGCAAAATACAGAAACTATACAAAAAATTTTTTTAAGTTTTTTTTTCTGCTCAGTTTTGTTTTCTAATTTCTTAATGAACATATAGCCCTTGGACAAGTATTACTATGAATTTAAACAATTAAATGAAAATCTTAGGTGAGCATCAATTACACAGACATTCATTTAGCTAATTCTCTAGCTGTTGGGTATAAATACCTGCAATAAGGGAGGCAATTGGAGAGAAGATAATAGAAAAACAAATAAAGACGAAAGCAGGACCTTTAAGAAGGTGCTTTTAGAATCACTGCTAGTTACTCTTTGAAACTGTTACTTCATTTCACTAAAACCACAGTTTCTTTAAAACTTTTGGATTTTCTAAAAGTTCAATTATTTTAGGACCCCATGGCATAAAAAATAAAAACATATCAGATGACACCTGTTATTCATTCAGATATTTTTGCTTTTTCTTGATTTTTCATCTTTTATTTCCCCATTCCATCTTCTACCCTCCCCTACCCTCATTTTTTTCTCTTCTATTTTTCTTTCCCCAGAGACTTTCTTTCTCTTCATTCCATTCCTACTCCACATATCATATAATTTTAATTCACCTCAAATTCATGCTAAAACTCTTAAGTTCACAAATAAGAATCATTTAAATAATTAAGATATTTAAATATCAACAATAATCAGTTGGTTAAAGGACAAAATGAATGCATTTCTCAAAAATGTAAGGAACTAAACATAGATTCAGATGTTAAATTTCTGTCAATTTTGACAATATACACCTTTCAAATTAAAATATAATTTCTAAATTCACTTGTTATTTGATGTTGCTTTCCACATTTCCTCTGAAAAATCATTCTATAGCTGACTTTAAATGTGCTTGAAGCATTTGTATTTTAGCTGTATTTTCAGAAACTGCCAGTTTTCACTATTGAGTAAAGGTGTCAGCATTGAAACACTCCTGCTGAGGTAGATGATTCTCTTCTAGATCTACTCAGCCCCAGGGGAAAGAGGGCATCTTCTCACCTTACAACCCTAGTTTGCATGAACTTTAATCTCCCCAGGCTTGTTACAGAAAAGACAAAGGAAGTGGCTGTTCAGGGTAGATTATCAAGTGTAGGAATGATGTCTGTTCAGCATTTCCCTCTGTATCACAATAGAAAAAGTAAAAGAAAAGAGTGAAGTTAAAACAAAAAAGATGGAGGGTGGAGTTAAACACAATTATTTTAGTTATAATAAAGATTTAAGGACACAAGATTTCTCATATGTTATCAAGAGTGTCATTTTCAGTGGCCTTGCTTATATCACAAAAAGGAATGATTTTAATTTCATTATGATTTAATCAAATTTAAATCTCAGTTCAGTTGCTCAGTCGTGCCTGACTCTGCAACCCCATGGAGAGCATGCCAGGCTTCCCTGTCCCATCACCAACTCTGGAGCTTGCTCAGTGATTCAACAATGTAAATTCCCATGTGTTGTGGAAGACTTAGAAGTTCAAGTAAATCATTTAAGTGAGGAAAAATAATTCAAAACTTAGTTAAAAAAATTCAGGTAGTTTAGATCACTGTGAAAGTGAAAGTCGCTCAGTCGTGTCTGACTCTGTGACCCCATGGACTATACAGTCCATGGAATTCTCCAGACCAGAATACTGGAGTGGGTAGCCTTTCCCTTAATTTTACTATAAAAAATGAAAAATGTATAGCATTGTAATAAATGGTTTTTCCCATTAGAAATGCAGTTTAATAAATATTATCCATGTATCTGTAATATTCAGAGTAAAGTCATAGTTTTCAAAAAGGCAAACAACTAAGTTTCTAAATGTCACTGTTGGTGAATCTTATACTCTTAAACACACAGTCATTAAGGCACTTTTTATAGAAGTATAGATACAGGAAATGGCATATTTAAGTTATTATATTGAAATCAGGGTGATATTTTTCAAGGAATTTCTGGTTTTTTAGCTCATGTAGAAGAGCAATCTGCAAAGGAGACTGAAAAAGAGCAGTCACTGAAAAAGGAGGACAGTAAAGTATGCTGTGTCACAGGAGACAAATTAGAAAGGATAGATGACTAGAGAGGTGAGGCCAGAAAGTGACCATGGGATTTGACAACATGAAGATCATTAGAAACTCTGGAAAGTATCCATTCTGGAGGATTTGTGTCATAGAAATTTAATAAGGGAATTGAAAGTATTAATATGAGATTAAAAATTGGAGACAGGAAATTTGGCTGGATGGAACCCAAAGAGGTTGGAGAAGATGGAGGATATCTGTGTTTGTTTATTTTTTTATTAGTTTATGTGGAAGATACTGATGTTGGTTTCTATGGTCAGTGAGCAGGAGATGGACAACACAGAACAGAGAGTCTCTAAGGTAAGAAGCAAGTGCCTTCATAAGACCAGAAGGATTGGCCTCAGAGAGGCAGAAAGTCATCTTCTTTACTGAAAAATGAGGAAAGGAAAAGATCAGTGTGGCTACAGGTATATATGTGAAGTTGTCCATGGACAGTGTTTCTCTCTACTGTAGAATCCCTTTATTTGGAAATTATAAATAATTTTCTTCGGCAAAGCCAGTAATGTTAATTACCTTTAACATGTTAGGTTTTAATTTTTTTATTTGTGTTCAATATATGAGCCTTTCTTTGTCATTGTTGATATTCTGATAATTTGCACATTTTCTCCTATATTGCCATTCAGATTTTAAGCTTAGTACCTCTAATACCTTTCTCAAAACTGAAGCCCATGTATTGATTTAATTTTCATAATATTAGTATATCATGATTTACTAAGAGAATATTCATTTTATACCTTTTTAGATGCTCCATTGATAAAGACTATATATTACAAGTTATATGGCCTAAAACACTACATCAGATACTCACATTTACTGAAGTAGATTGAATATCTGTTTTCTGTTTTTCATTCTATTACTATTCATACTTTCCTGAAGATAAAGAATTCCCTTATGCACTATACAGTCTGAAATGCTTCAAGAACAAGATGATGGTTCATTAGCAAAGGAGTAGATAAAACTACTTAAACAATGATGGCAATTCCTATCCTGATCCTTAATTTATCACTCCTGAGAGTTTTCTACAGGAGTGAAAGATGATGGAATAGTATTTAAAATATTGCAAAGTAAGGAGAGAAATTCAACCATCCTAAGCCCTTATGAAATTATCATAGTGCTTCATTTCATGGGCTAGCCTTTATCTTTATGATTATAATTATGATGAAGTGTATGTATTACTGAAAAGCATAAGACATGACATGTATGCTGCTGCTGCTGCTAAGTCGCTTCAGTCGTGTCTGACTCTGTGTGATCCCATAGACACCAGCCCACCAGGCTCCTCCGTCCATGGGATTTTCCAGGCAAGAGTACTGGAGTGGGGTGCCATTGCCTTCTCTGCATGACATGTATAGTACAGTTAATTTTACCAATACTATTAGTGTTTTCATGAATGAAAACTCTTTAGGACACAGTGAATAAGGTTCATCATCACTCGGAGTCTTCATACTAGAGATACATATTCTGGAAAACATATTACATGTATGTATCTTGCATGCATACAAGATATTAATTGTATATAATAATTATGACCACATGGATTATAGCCCACCAATCTCCTCTGTACATGGAATTTTACAGGCATGAATACTAGGGTGGGTTGCCATTTCCTACTCCATGGGATCTTCCTGATCCATGGACTGAACCCATGTCTTTTGTGTTTCCTGCATTGGCAAGTGGATTCTTTGCCACCACACCATCTTGGAAGCCCATAATATTAATATATTTGAATGAATTTTCTTTTGGCTTTTTGCTTAACCAGTTATGTTTGAAGAACACAGTCTTGATGAATTTATTTAAATTTGCCAAAGTACCGATTTAGAAAGAGATATAAATTTACCTAAGTTAGGATTTATAGTAATAGATATGATGCTGTCCTTTAAGCTTAAAGACATATGATGAATGTACAGCTTCTAACTTATTTTTTGGTTCAGTCACAAACGGTAAGATTGTAAATGTTCTGAAATCTGTATAGTTTTAATATATTAATTACATAGATTTTTGTGCAGTCTCATATCTTCAACTCATTGTTTTTCTTCAGTCATTTTCATTTAGATTATACATGTGTAAGATGATTTGTTTTTGAAAATATGTCCTCTCCCTTTTACACGGTAATGGGATGAAGCAGTAGTAGATGTATTACCATGATTCTGTCAAGTTAGTACAGGGTCAAACACTTTTTTGTTGCCAATAATAGGAGACTTGCTTAAGGTGCTTGCTGGAAAGAATAAAAAAGGTAAAGAAGGAATGAATGTAAAGTCCTAGTGTTATAGGTAAAAAGAAGAAACAGATCACAGAAGGTAAGATAATGGCAGAAAAAAGAAATGAGAATTGCTTGTTGTGACCATCTACCTGTAAAATGTAAGCACTATGAAAATACCACAGCAGAGAGGTTACCAAGACGTGGATGGCATCACTTCAGCTCTCTAGGAACCATTTTCCTTTTCAGTACAAATGGAAGAGTTAAACAAGATGATGGTTAGGTTCCTCCCTTCTAGCTCTCAAATTCTGTGGTTGGAATTGGTACCTTTCTATGGTTCCACATGTAGCTGGTTAAGAATGAAATAGCAAAGTATATGTGAGCTACCTCGAGTTATATAGAGAAAAAAGGCCTGGCAAATCATATTATTTGAATAAATACTAGTAAGGATTTCCACAATCAGGATTAATTAATAAAGCTCAAGAAATCAAACATACCTTATGAGAGGCTTGAAACATTTAGGACAATGTTCACATTAAACAATAAATGAGAAGTAAGCATTCTTTTTTTGCTAGTTTTCTTTTTTAATTAGCATGAAATGAAAACATTTATGTATTCTTATTTTTGGCATAGACCCTGCACAATTTTGTTCAAAATATAAGAATATGAGAATGTTAATGTGTGTATATATATCAATCAACACATATGTAAGCATGTATGTATTGATAATATGACATATATATATGAGTCAATGAGCAGTACCTTGTTAAAGTTGATTTATTTCTCACAATAACCATATAACATATATACTACAGCTTGTCTAATAATGTCCATCCAGATTAACATTGAGAGTAGAATGGTGAGTTGCAAGGAATAGGAGAGAAGAAAATGTATCAGTGATGGTCAAAGGGTGCAAAGTTTTATTTATGCAATATAAATAAGTTCTGGAAATCTACAATATAGTGCCTATAGTTAACAATACTATCAGTTCAGTTCAGTTGCTCAGTCGTGTCCGACTCTTTGTGACCCCATGGACTACAGCACGCCAAGTCTCCCTGTCCATCACCAACTCCCAGAGTCTATTCAAACTCATGTCCACTGAGTCGGGGATGCCATCCAACCATCTCATCCTCTGTCGTCCCTTCTCCTGCCTTCAATCTTTCCCAGCATCAGGGTCTTTTCAAATGAGTCAGTTCTTTGCATCGGGTGGCCAAAGTATTGGCGTTTCAGCTTCACCATCAATCCTTCCAATGAATATTCAGGACTGATTTCCTTCAGGATGGACTGGTTTGATCTCCTTGCAGTCCAAGGGATTCTCAATAGTCTTCTCCAACACCACTATTCAAAAGCATCAATTCTTTGGTGCTCAACTCTCTTTATAGTCCAACTCTCACATCCATACATGACTACTGGAAAAACCATTGCCTTGACTAGATAGACCTTAGTTGGCAAATTAACGTCTCTGCTTTTTAATATGCTGTTTAGGTTGGTCATAACTTTTCTTCCAAGGAGCAAGGGTCTTTTAATTTCATGGCTGCAGTCACCATCTGTAGTGATTTTGGAGCCCCCCAAAATAAAGTCTGACACTGTTTCCACTGTTTCCCCATCTATTTGCCATGAAGTGATGGGACCAGATGCCATGATCTTAGTTTTTTGAATGTCAACTTTTAAGCCAACTTTTTCACTGTCCTCTTTCATTTTCATCAAGAGACTCTTTAGTTCTTTTTCGCTTTCTGCCATAAGGGTGGTGTCATCTGCATATCTGATGTTGTTGGTATTTCTCCCGGCAATCTTGATACAATATCATATTGTACACTTAAAAGTTTCTAAGATAGCAGGTCTTATGTTTTGTTCTTACCACATACACACAAGTAAGGAGCAGGAGGTCATTGTGAGGTCATGAATATGTATATAACTTGATGGTGGTGATAGTTTCAAGGGTGTATACTTATCACCAAACTTACTGAGTTGTATACATTAAATATGGTTTTTCCAGTAGTCATCTATGGATGTGAGAGTTGGACTATAAAGAAAGCTAAGGACCAAAGAATTGATGCTTTTGAATTGGGTGCTGGAGAAGACTCTTGAGAGTCCCTTGGACTGCAAGGAGATCAAACCAGTCAATCCTAAAAGAAATCAGTTATGAATACTCATTGAAAGGACTGATGCTGAAGCTGAAACTCCAATACTTTGACCACCCAATGGGAAGAACTGACTCATTGGAAAAGACCCTGATGCTGGGAAAAATCAAAGGCAGGTAGAAAAGGAGACGACAGAGGATGAGATGGTTGGATGGCGTCACCAACTTGATGGACATGAGTTTAAGCAAGTTCTGACAGTTGGTGCTGGACAGGAAGCCTGCTGTGCTGCAGTGCCTGGGGTTGCAAAGAGCGGGCATGATTCAGAGACTGAACTGAACATTAAATATACACTATGTTTACATATATACCATGCCTCAATAAAGTTGTTTATAAGAATTGATTGGAAATTCCACCCCCCCCCAAAAAAAAAGAGCTATGGAATGCTGAGAAATTCATTTTTGTTTCAGGGTGTTTTTTTTTTTCTTTCTTTTTGTGAGAAACCATTCCTAGCTTTGATATTCTTATTAATTCCAGAGAAAGCACTCATTTGTAAAGGGGACAAAAAAGGAAACTAAGTGATCGTTGTACTTGTAAAATCAGTAAATAATTTAAAAAATAAAATGATAAGTTTTCAAGATGTTGGTTTGTTAATCTATAATCACTGTTATTCTGTAATTTATTTTATACCAAAAGGGGGGGCAAATAGATGCAGTATTTTCTTTTATATTAATAAATTATGGATTCATTTAAAATGTCTTTCTTTTTGGAAATTATATGCAATTGGCATAGACAATCTAGAAAAATTAGAGTCATTTGAGAAAGCATTACTATTTCTCCAAATCCAGTCTTCACTCTCAGTGGTTTGATGTATTTCTTTCCTGTGTTTCTAGGAACACTTTTGCACACTGATTAAAAGCATGGACTCTTTAGCCAGGCTGGCATTAAATTCAAAATCACCAAATTTGGGGCAAGTTATTAAATGCCTCTATGCCTCAGTGTCTTCACCTATAAAATATGAATGTTAATGTTATCCACATCTGTGTGTTCTCTTGTTGATTAATTGAGTTTAAATATGCAAACTACTGAAGAACTGCCTGGAACATAGTAAAGAAACAAAGTTGGTGACACCCGTACCGTCTCTAGGAGATTCCCAATTTAGACTTCTAGTCTTAAACTATTTATTAGCGGCCCCCTTTTCCCTGTTAGTAATAGCCTGAATGGACAATAAATATGGTCACCTTATACTTGAAAATGATTTATTAAGTTTTCTAGGCATAGTTTTCATATAGCTGAAATAATATTGCTTGTGTCACCTAATATAGTAGAGTCATAGTTTTCCCAAAATATTTTTTACAAATAATTAAAAAAATAATTTTTAATGTTTGTATATTATTGCCTAGAATTAATATGCCATAATTTGCTGATGTTTGCTCAATTTTTTAAGAATTTTGCTCAGCAACATAATGCCATGATGCATTTCTTTGTCCCACTGTTTGGACTACTCATCTGTGGACTACTTACCATGGTAAGATTTAAATTATTGAGTCAAAAATAACAAGCATTTGTCAGGATTTTGATAATGGTATATATCTGCAGTCATAGAGAATTTCAAAAAAATAGCTTAAGTAAGAAAAAAGGCAACCAAACTCTGTTTGCCCAAACTTTTGCTGAAACTGCATTTCAGGGTTGACATCACATAGAAACTTAGGCTGATTCTTTCATTTGACCTTTATTTGCTGACTGCCTTCCTTATCTTGTGTTGGCAGTTATATTCAAGTTTCTCATCTGCTTGGTATTCCTACACTGTATCATGGCTGTCATTTTGTGCTAATTTTCCATAAATTATCTAGCAAAAACAAACCACTCAATAACAAAGAATGAATTGAGAGTATGCCCCTTTGACTTATGATTTCTGGAACTGGAGATCTCCTGTGACTGAAGGAAAATATTCAACATGTCAGTGTTATGTCAAACATCAGTTCTGAAATTATCAGGTAATCTCAAATCTCTGAGGGTGTTGCTCTGGGTTCCAGGAGATTTGCAGTGTTGTTTTAAAGGAAATAGAAAATGTCAGACTTGTGTCTCCAAGGTTTGGTCTCCTGAGTAATGGATGCTGTGTGTCCTTTATTGGATGCCCTTTTGTCTGCATAGAGTAGAAATATTCAGTCTGTGTCTGGAATCTTTGCTCTCCCAGTTGATTCTAATTAGCCTTGACAATTTCATGCCTTCCCTTGGTCTGCATTTTCCAAGAATAGTAACCTTGTTTTTGTAGCTCCCCTTAGCACACAATAAGGCACTTTTTCATGGTAATTAATATTTTATTATACCATTAAATACCTATGTTAAAAGGGTTACCTTATTTTCAAAAAGAACTGAGATTTTGGAAAACTTCAGATGTAATGGATTAGTAGTATTAATAGATGATGCCAAAGGAATAAAGGAGAGGACACAGATTATGGAGACATGTTTCTGGGCCATTGTAAGGACTTTGAATTTCCCTCTGACGAAAATGGTATCTACTGAAAAGTTTTAAGCAGAGAAGTGGCACAATCTGAAATTATGCTTAATATGATCTCTCTGATTCTTGTGATGAGAAAAGGTAAAGGGGATCAATGGCTTAAGCTGGGGTCCAGGTAGGAGTCTTTTGTCCTGATCAGATAAGGGAAAAAGAATGATACAGACTAGAATGATCATGTTGGAAATGGGCCCTCAGGTCTGAATCTGGATACTTTCAGTAGAACCTATAGGAGTTTTTAATGCTATCTTGAGTTCACTCAATATTTGATGAGGGATGTAGGATGTTTTTCCTTCTTTTTGCCACTAACAATTCTCAGTATCTAGTATTATGACTTGGAATGTGAAATATAATTGCATTTATTAAATATTTATTTTCTCATGAAATTTTACTTTAATGATATTATTGTGGTAATCAATTATAAAACATATGAAATGAATTTTATAATTAATTGGATCAATTGTTTCCTTTCCAAACTTAGGATTTGTAACTTCCTAATACTTTTTTTTTTAAGCTCATGAAATTTTTATTTTTTAAAAAAATCATTGGTTTAACATGGTAAATCATTTCCCAAGAAATCAGAATAGATTCTACTTTTTTTTTTTAATAGAGTAGCGTGGAAACTTACATTACCATATGTAAAACGGATAACCAATGGGAATTTGCTGTGTGACTCAGGGAACTCAAATAGGGGCTCTGTAACAACCTAGAGGGGTGGGATGAGGAGAGAGATGGGAGGGAGGTTCAAGCGGAAGGGGATATAGGTCTACCTACAACTGATTCATGTTGATATTTGGCAGAAAACAACAAAATTCTGTAAAGCAATTATCCTTCAATTAAAAGATAAATTAATTTTTAAAATTCTAATTCTTGAAAGTTTAATTTTAATTACTTTTCCCCAATATGTACCCACATATCCTTGAGTAAATTATTATTGGTAGGACAAATCAGTGGAATATACAGAGTTGTCATCCCTTCTCATTTAACTTTGATACAGAATCTGATAGATAAGATGTTTTTGGTCATAGTCTTATTATAAAAGCTCAATGTCTTCTAACATATTAACACAGCAGAAGAAAGCTCTAAAGTAAGCCTCATATAGTTCACTTTTAAATAACTTTTCTTCTCTTTATATATTAATAAGATATTTTCTTTATTCTTGAGGTTTTGGAATTTTAGCTAGTTTTTCTGTCTAGATATAGGTCTTTACTGATTTCTTACTACTACCACTAGAATCTGGCTAGTTCTTTTCTTCTTCATAGTTAAGTTACAGCTTTGATTATTGTTTCAGATCAAGGTACTCTGTTTCTTTATCAGGTTCACAAATTATTCTTAAGTCAGAACTCTTATCTCTGGCGTTTCATCAACCGTCTTTTCTGTCATTATTTTATCTCTTTCTTCTCTGCCCTAGGCCCTGATTCAGTTGCTGCTTGAGCTTTTCAGGGTATCAATTTTGTTCTCCATGGAAACCATGTGGAAAATTTTGCTATTGCAAAATTAGTTTTCATGTAAACCTCGTCATCTCACCCATCTCCTATTTTGCCATTTGGGCCCATTTTGTCGTTATAACTTTCAGCTCCTTTTTCATAAATGACCTGCCTTTGTCATACTCTTCATAGTTTAAGTAGTTTAAAGCAATTTTCTAAATCTTTCTTCTTGTTCAAAGTAAAATAATTTTTAGGGATATTCTTTCCTCAAGTCTTCAAAATGATATTATCTTTCTTGTTTTTGCAGGGTAGTTTTTAGTTGTGTGTGTTTTCTGTTATATTTTCCCCATCTCTTTACCTAGAAGGTAGTGACATTTATTCAAAACCAAGTTTTTTAATAAAAAATAAATAGCCACTTTTCCAACAGTTTGTTTACCTTTGAGATGGTGGCTGAGCTTCTTTTAACCAAAACTGGAGTAGAATAAGTTGACATGCATATTCTCTCAGTAACCAGCAAGCATTTATTGGAATAGCTCAGCTAAGCTAGGGGGCATGCCTGTTGTATGCTGTCTGGTCCAAGGTATGAGACATATTACAGTGCTCAGCCTGCACATGTAGTGGGTGGCCAGACTTGATGGCAAAAATGAGTGCTTTTTGTAAATGATATATTTTACTGATTTTGACTGGAGATTCTAAAGGAAGGCTGTATTTTATTCTGAAATTAATTTAAAATTGTCTGTTGGTTCGGTGCAAGTCACTTGTTATCCTTGTTCCCTAAACTTCATTGAAATCTTTGTGTAATAAATAGCAAAGATATAATGTGGGAAAAGAAAGGGAAGATAGGAAAAAGAGGCTGAGTTCTTGCTGGGAAGAGAGGGGTGGGGATCAGGAAGGCAGCAGCAGCAAAGGGCGCAAAGATGCTGGGGAGACTATGTGATTAAGATCTGCGTTACTCAGGTTATAGTCACTTCTGGCACCTAGGCTCCTCTATTGCTTCACTCAACAAGACTTTTCTTGAGGGACTGTCTAGGACCTGGCAGGATCTTTCTGCATCTTGCTCTTTTATTGGAGCTTGTCTCTCAAGGTGTCTTTACTGTGTATGTTTTCCATTGTTCAGTTGTGTCTGACTCTTTGTGACCCCACGGACTGTCACCCACCAGGCTCCTCTGTCCATGGGATTCTCCAGGCAAAAATACTGGAGCCGGTTGCCAATCCCTATTCCAGGGGATCTTCCTGACTCAGAGATCAAACCCACATCTCTTTTCTCCTGCATTGAAGGTGGATTCTTTACCACTAGCGCCATCGGGGAAGCCCTGGTGTCTATATTAGGCCCCTCAAAAAACAGGACTGGGGCTGTAGAAGAACATGTGCTCCTTCTCAGGGCTTCTGCAGTGGGAACTCAGTGACAGCTAGGGAGAGCCAACTGTCATGGTTCCTGATTGTTCTATGAAGGAAATTTTTCTCTCCTGTGAAGTAACATGGATGGAAAGGTTTAACTTAATTGTTTTTACAGTTAATCTACATATTGAGAGTCAGTTTTAGGATTTAGTGTTTATGTTGTTTGCTCTGTTTTACTCATTTATTCCTTTTTGTTTCTAATGAGAAACGTAGATGAGATTCCATCTCAAACTACCATTCAGAAACTATTTAATACTGGACTGAAACAGCATTAAGACGAAATTATACATTCATGGGATTTGTAACCAACTTCAGAAATGTTGAGAAATGTCATAAGAACCCACTCTGGAAAAGGAAATATATGTCCTGAAAGTTATTTTTTTGTTTGTTTACTTTTGTGTCAGTCATACATTCACTCAGATAACAAATCTGTTTTGAGCTTTCATATTCCAGGCATTTTGCTAAGGCCTGAAACTAGAGGATGATTTAGACAGAAACAGTACTTGACCTCAAGAATTTACAGTTTAGAAGGGAGTTAGAGGCACTAAACAAATCATTGTACAGTTAATTACTTAACTACAATAATGATACATGTATCCCAGAAACTAAAGTGTTAGCAAGCAATAGTTAACAAGAGCATATAACCTAAGAGAGACACCCTAGTTGGCAAATAGTTTAGTTTCTTAGTTGGCAAATTTGTTTCCTGTGGCTACTGTAGAAATTACCAGTGAGTGACTTACAACCACAAAAATGTGATAGCTATCAGTTTGGAGGTCAGAAGTGTTAAATCCGTATTGGGACAAAATCAAATTTCAGTAAGGCCATGGTTCTAGGGAAGAATTCATTCCTTGGCTCTTTAAGCTTCCAGCGTCCATAGGTTTGTGGTAACATTACTCCAATCCCTGCTTGGTGGAACTTTTGCCTTCTGTTTAAAAAAAAAAAAAAAGTCTCCCTCCATCTTTCTCTTAAAGGAATACCTGCTGTTCTGTTTAGGGCCCACACAGATAAACTAGGGTAATCTATCTCAGGATCTCAAACTGAGTCACATTAGCAAAGCTTCTTTTAAAGCTTAGCTTTAGCTTTAGTGACTGGGGAAAGGAATAGAAGTTGCTAGGCAGGGGTAACAAAATGTAAACCCTGATGGACTTTTCATTTAAGCAGACATCATATGAGTGACGGAGAAGGCAATGGCATCCCACTCCAGTACTCTTGCCTGAAAAATCCCATGGACAGAGGAACCTGGTAGGCTACAGTCCATGGGGTAGCTGAGGGTCAGACATGACTGAGCAACTTCACTTTCACTTTTCACTTTCATGCATTGGAGAAGGAAATGGCAACCCACTCCAGTGTTCTTGCCTGGAGAATCCCAGGGATGGGGGAGCCTGGTGGGCTGCCGTCTATGGGGTTGCACAGAGTCGGCACGACTGAAGCGACTTAGCAGCAGCAGCAGCAGCAGCATGTAAGTGACTGAAGGAAAGCATATAGAGTGAGGGAGAGATTGGCCAAATTTGCCTCAAGGTACAGAATCAGCAGGTCGTCTGACCCAGGAACACCCATTCTATCTGGATTCTGCAGGCTGTTAAGAAGCCTCCTGCTTTCTGTGTATGCATATATTTTTCACATACCCAGTTAGCCAAGTGTGTTCCCAGAGTAACCACAAGTATAGGAATCTTAGCGTCCTAGGCATGTATAATTCTATGGAACTAGGTCCAGCTGTTTTCTGCATAGCACAACTGGGCTTGCCAAGAAAGAGCTGGAGAAGCAATTTTCTCATATATGCAAGTGGACACAAATTAGAGTCCATCACACAAGTTGATTGTTTTCTCAGGACTATTTGACACCAGGAATTTGGCTATGGTGGAGTTAAGATGAGGCACGGACAGAAAGCTCAATTATTTCCCAACTCCTCCTTCCTCTTCATAATAACTATGATTTGAAACCTATCAATTTTTATTTTGAGATTCAACAGACCAAAAAATGGAATGGCTGAACAGAATTTTAAATTGGGATTGGAAACAGGGTTGAAACTGGATTTTCAAACTAATGTGTTATACTCAAATTCGAATTGTTTTCTATATACTAATTACTCCCCAGTTACTTTCCTTAAGAAAAAATATTTACAAATCTTTTAACGTGTCATATCTCTTTTATGGGCCCAGGAAGTCCACCTTTTTTGCTATTGAAAATGAAGGTAAGGAAAATGAATATGGAAACAGTAGTGTAAGTGTGTGTATATTTTTGTTGTTCAGTCACTCAGTCATGTCTGACTATTTGCGATCCCATAAACAGCAGCATGACAGGCTTCCCTGTCCTTCACCATCTCCAAGAGCTTGCTGAAACTCATGTCCATTCAGTTGGTGATGCCATCCAACCATCTCATTCTCTGTCGCCCCCTTCTCCTACTGCCTACAATCTTGCCCAGCACCGGGGTCTTTCCCAATGAGTCAGTTCTTTGCATCAGGTGGCCAAAGTTTTGGAGTTTCAGCTTCAGCATCAGTCCTTCCAATGAATATTCAGGATTGATTTCCTTTAGGATTGACAGGTTGGATCTCTTTGCAGTCCAAGGGATTCTCAAGAGTCTTCTCCAACACCACAGTTCAAAAGCATTAATTCTTCGGCGTTCAGCTTTCTTTATGGTCCAACACTCACATTCAAACATGACTTCTGGAAAAACCATAGCTTTGACTAGACAGACCTTTGTCAGTAAAGTAATGTCTCTGCTTTTTAATATACTGTCTAGGTTTGTCATAGCTTTTCTTCCAAGGATCAAGGATCTTTTAATTTCTTGGCGGCAGTCACCATCTGCAGTGATTTTGGAGCCTAAGAAAATAAAGTCTCTCACTGTGTCCTCATCTATTTGCCATGAAATGATGGGACTGGATGCCATGATATTCCTTTTTGAATACTGAGTTTTAAGCCAGTTTTTGCACTCTCTTCTTTCATTTTCATCAAGAGGCTCTTCAGTTTATCTTCACTTTCTGCCATAAGGATGGTGTCATCTGCATATCTGAAGTTATTGATATTATTCCTGGCAATCTTGATTCCAGCTAGTGTTTCATCCATTCCAACATTTTCCATGTTTTACTCTGCATATAATGAGCGAGGTGACAATATACAGCCTTGATATACTCCGTTCCCAATGGAACCAGTCCATTGCCCCATGTCCAGTTCTAACTGTTGCTTCTTGATCTGCATAGATATTTCTTAGGAGGCAGGTAAGGTGGTCTGGTGTTCCCATCTCTTTAAGAATTTTGCACTGTTTGTTGTGATTCACAAGTCAAAGGCTTTGGCATAGTCAAATAAAGCAGAAGTAGTTTAGCAGCAGCAGTAGTGTAGTCAATAAAGCCAAAGTAGATGTTTTTCTGGGACTCTTTTGGTTTTCCTATGATCCAGTGGATGATGGCAATTTGACTTCTGGTTCCTCTGCCTTTTCTAAATCCAGCTTGAACACCTGGAAGTTCTCAGTTCACATACTGTTGAAACCTGGCTTGGAGAATTTTGAGCATTACTTGGCTAGCATGTAAGATGAGTGCAATTATGCAGTAGTTTGAACATAGTTTGGCATTGCCTTTCTTTGGGATTGGAATGAAAACTGACCTTTTTCCAGTCCTGTGGCCACTGCTGAGTTTTCCAAATTTGCTGGCATGTTGAGTGCAGCACTTTTACTGTGTAGGATTGTAGAAAACAGCACAGTTCTTCAGAAGAGATTCTTTAATTTCAAGTCACTTTGACCTTGAGATTCTACCACAGTAGTTCAACCCATTACCCAGAGAATATATGCTCTTTCAGTGGAGAAATAAATAATAATTAACAATAAAAAAATAAATTGAGTAACATTATCCATCTGCTCTTCTAATTTCTCCAAGGCTATATTTTTCTCCAAGTCAGATAACCAGGTCACAGTTGAAATGCCTACTCAGAACTATAATATCAAAAA
>NW_011494919.1:1359071-1361806 GCF_000754665.1 Bison bison bison | reverse complement strand
AGAACTATAATATCACTCAGGCAGTTTTAAACAAAGATTCATATAACAAAATGCCATGTGTACTTATATCTTTGAAAACTTTGCAGTTGCTATTGATGTTAGCTTTTGTTCAGTTCAGTTAAGTTGTCCAGTCATGTCAGAATCTTTGTGACCCCATGGACTGCAGCACGCCAGGCTTCCCTGTCCATCACCAACTCCCAGAGTTTGCTCAAACTCATGTGCTTCAAGTCAGTGATGGCATCCAACCATCTTATCCTCTGTCATCCCCTTCTTCTCCTGCCTTCAATCTTTCCCAGAACCAGGGTCTTTTCAAATGATTCAGTTCTTCGCATCAGGTGGCCAAAGTATTGGAGCTTCAGTATCAGTCCTTCCAATGAATATTCAGGCCTGATATCTTTTAGGATTGCGTGGTTTGATCTCCCTGCAGTCCAAGGGACTCTCAAGAGTCTTCTCCAGCACCACAGTTCAAAAGCATCAATTCTTCAATGTTCAGCTTTCTTTATGGTCCAACTCTCACATCCATACATGACTATTGGAAAAACCAGAGCTTTGACTAGATGGACTTTTGTCGGCTTTTGTTGTATTGCTCATTGTCTCTTGCTTAAAGACTTATACATTCTGCTTGAAAGTTTACAGATAACCTTAAAAAATGCCTGCTAACACATGTAGATACAACTGTCACTAAGTAGTAAGACCTAGTATTTGAATTTCACTTTTCCTCTGATAAAGAGTCTTATGGCTAAGTTTTAGATGGAAATGTAGTTTCCTTCCTATGTCTCCTAATATAATTTTTACCTGTTTCCCTTCATTATTCTGTCATTTTGCCCTTGTTTTACAGTGTCTGTGGCTTTTATTGTAGGTCATCTCAAAGACTTTTTTTTTTTTTAAATATACAGTGCATAAGTATGAAATGATGAAATAAACCTACTACTTCTTCATTGGCTTTAAAAGATACTTGGTTGGACTAGATGACCTCTGAGGTCCTTTCCAGCTCTAAATTTATGTTACTGTCAACAAAGACATACACAAAATCTATTAACTTATATGCCAGGAGATGAATGCAAAGTACTATATTCTTGACATAGGTATATTTCTTCTTGAAAACAGAGCACTAGATTCAGCAACCTGCTAAGGGCCCTCACCTTTATGGTGATAAAACAGGTGAACCAAATGCTCAAAAAAAACAACAAAAAAAACTCAGTTAAAATATCTCTGCACTTCTGAACAGCAACAAAAAAAATTAGAAACAGAAAAAAAGAAGAGCTTAATTATTTCTTTTGAGGCATTTTATAAATTTGAATAACTAAGCTTAGCTTGATGAGTGTAGCTAATTTAATGAAATTAGTCACATTTGAATATTGTCACAATCTTGCTGCAACATTAGCATTAAGTGTGATTAAAATTTATTTTGTGTGCCTTTATGGGTCCCTAAAGCATCAGCTGTCAACACTTTCATAATAAACTAGCCTTTCAAAGATTTCAGGAAACTTTTACATTCAGAGCAGGAGGTTGGGCCCTTGCCTCAGAGCTGAACACATCATTTTCAAGGTATATTTTCTGTTTGTATGAATTTAGAACATAAGACATTATCAATATCATTGTTTCTTTTGCTAGTAAGAGAAAAGCCATTGAAAATATAGGAAATTCTAGGTACTGTGTCCTGAAAATTTCCAAAAAGCTGATTAAAATATTTCCTTAAGGCCACCTGAATTATAACAGAAAAATAAATGAGAAAACCCAAGGTAGAATTTAAGAGATGTGTTTGTAAAATATAAATATTATAATAAATAAAATTTTCCCTGAAGAAAAATAGAATATGACATCAATGAGAGAGGTCTGAATGTGAAGAGTATTGATCAACTGAATTTCAAGGGAAAATTTGTTTTCATTTAAGCAGCATCCAATTTATTTACAAAGCTCTGTGCAGTGGTGTAATAGTGTGTAAAAGTTGCTTCAGTCATGTTCATCTCTTTGCAACCCCGTAGACTATAGCCCGCCAGCCTGCTCTGTCTATAGGATTCTCCAGGCAAGAATACTGCAGTGGGTTGCCATGCTCTTCTCCAGGAGATCTTCCCAACCCAGGGATCAACACGTGTCTTATGTCTCCTGCATTGACAGATGGGTTCTTTACCACTATTGCCATCTGGGAAACCCTGGTGTAAAAGTGTATCCCCCAAATTCATCTTGGCTGGAACCTCAGGAGGTAGCCCTGTTTGGAAATATGTCTTTGCAGATATAAGTAAAGTAAGAATCTAATGGGGTCACCCTAGCATGGACCCTAAATCCAATGTGACAGAAAAGGACAGACGGACACATAGAGAAGAAGGTGATCTAAAAATGTAGGCAGAAATTGGAATAATGCAGCTACAAGCCAAAGAATTACATGGACTGTTGGGAGTCTCCAGAAGCTGGGAAGAGGTAGGAGAGAATTCTCTAGGGGCTTCAAAGGGAGTATAGTCTTTCAACACCTTGATTTCAGAAGGCTAGCCCCCAGATCAACTATGGTAGTTTGCTACTGTGATCCTAGGAAACTACTACACTCTGATATTCAAAGTTTCTTTCTCTCTGATTTTATTATGTTGGTGCTATTATAATTATAATTATAGTTATAATTATATATAAATATTATAACTATAATATATAGTTATATATTACTATATATACTATATTATATAACAATTACATATATATACTATATTATATAATATATAATATAACTATATACATAATATATA
>NW_011494919.1:1354100-1358761 GCF_000754665.1 Bison bison bison | reverse complement strand
TATATTATATAATATTATTATAGTTATAATTATATTATAACTATAATTATAATTATATTTATAATTCAGGTGGCCTTAAGGAAATATTTTAATCAGCTTTTTGGAAAATTTCAGTACACAGTACCTAAAATTTCCTATTTTTTCAATGGCTTTTCTCTTACTAGCAAAAGAAACAATGATATTGATAATGTGTTATATTCTCAGTCATATCTGACTCTGTGACCCTATGGACTGTAGCCCACCAGGCTCCTCTGTCTGTGGGATTTTTCAGGCAAGAATACTTGAATGGGTTGCCATTTCTTCCTCCAGGGGATCTTCCCCACCCAGAGACTGAACCCATGTCTTCTGCATTGGCAGGAGGGTTCTTTATCACTAAGCCACAAAATACACTCTGATTTTATTCTGTTATGTAGGAAATTTGTAGTTTGTTTATGCATGGTATGTTTGTAATCTTAAAATTATATTGTATAACTAATTTTACAGTATTTTTAAAATAGCTTATAATTTTATATCTGGTTTAGTTGATGCTGATGTCAATTACGTTTCTAAAATTATCTTAAAAAGCTATACAAGATTGTAGGAACTTGTAGGATTTTGGTATGTCCCTAATAAAGTTTACTTAAATGAAATTTATACCCTAAATCATTTTGACTGAGTTTTTGGCTCAAAATAGTGTTTAACTCATTTTTCTTAGATAATAGTCATCTGCTAAATAACATTTTACTTCCGCATGTTTATATCAAACAGTGAAGTGAGACAAAAATCAGTGCAAAGTGGTGATTATCAATCATCACAAATGCATGAAAGACAGCGTATATCTTACTGAGAAGAGTTTAATTTTGAAATGTGTGACTTGGAAAATGGAAGTTAGTATAGCATTTCATAACTAATATAACAGTATGCACAGCTGATTGTATTAGAACTGATCTTTTAAATTTAAAGTTACTTTGAATCAAATGAGGATAATTATAAAATAAGGCAAATATTTATTACACATTTGCTTTGAATTTTTAATTCAAAAATTTACGACTGTAAAACAGAGCTTTGCTATAGCTATTTATCCTTTCTTAGTAAGATTGGGAACAGGCTTAGGAGAAGGCTAAAGGTAGAACTATTTTTTACATAGGGGAAAGTTCACTTTTAATAATTTTTTTTAATTTTATTTAATTTTTAAACTTTACATAATTGTATTAGTTTTGCCAAATATCAAAATGAATCCGACACAGGTGTATATGTGTTCCCCATCCTGAACCCTCCTCCTTCCTCCCTCCCCATACCATCCCTCTGGGTCGTCGCAGTGCACTAGCCCCAAGCATCCAGTATCGTGCATCGAACCTGGACTGGCATCTCGTTTCATACATGATATTTTACATGTTTCAATGCCCTTCTCCCAAATCTTCCCACCCTCTCCCTCTCCCATAGAGTCCATAAGACTGTTCTATACATCAGTGTCTCTTTTGCTGTCTCGTATACAGGGTTATTGTTACCATCTTTCTAAATTCCATATATATGCGTTATTATACTGTATTGGTGTTTTTCCTTCTGGCTTACTTCACTCTGTATAATAGGCTCCAGTTTCATCCACCTCATTAGAACTGATTCAAATGAATTCTTTTTAATGGCTGAGTAATACTCCATTGTGTATATGTACCACTGCTTTCTTATCCATTCATCTGCTGATGGACATCTAGGTTGCTTCCATGTCCTGGCTATTATAAACAGTGCTGCGATGAACATTGGGGTACAAGTGTCTCTTTCCCTTCTGGTTTCCTCAGTGTGTATGCCCAGCAGTGGGATTGCTGGATCATAAGGCAGTTCTATTTCCAGTTTTTTAAGGAATCTCCACACTGTTCTCCATAGTGGCTGTACTAGTTTGCATTCCCACCAACAGTGTAAGAGGGTTCCCTTTTCTCCACACCCTCTCCAGCATTTATTGCTTGTAGACTTTTGGATCGCAGCCATTCTGACTGGTGTGAAATGGTACCTCATAGTGGTTTTGATTTGCATTTCTCTGATAATGAGTGATGTTGAGCATCTTTTCATGTGTTTGTTAGCCCTCTGTATGTCTTCTTTGGAGAAATGTCTATTTAGTTCTTTGGCCCATTTTTTGATTGGGTCATTTATTTTTCTGGAGTTGAGCTGTAGGAGTTGCTTGTATATTTTTGAGATTAGTTGTTTGTCGGTTGCTTCATTTGCTATTATTTTCTCCCATTATGAAGGCTGTCTTTTCACCTTGCTGATAGTTTCCTTTGTTGTGCAGAAGCATTTAAGGTTAATTAGGTCCCATTTGTTTATTTTTGCTTTTATTTCCAATATTCTGGGAGGTGGGTCATAGAGGATCCTGCTGTGATGTATGTCAGAGAGTGTTTTGCCTATGTTCTCCTCTAGGAGTTTTATAGTTCCTGGTCTTAGGTTTAGATCTTTAATCCATTTTGAGTTTATTTTTGTGTATGGTGTTAGAAAGTGTTCTAGTTTCAATCTTTTACAAGTGGTTGATCAGATTTCCCAGCACCACTTGTTAAAGAGATTGTCTTTAATCCATTGTATATTCTTGCCTCCTTTGTCAAAGATAAGGTGTCCATATGTGCGTGGATTTATCTCTGGGCTTTCTATTTTGTTCCATTGATCTATATTTCTGTCTTTGTGCCAGTACCATACTGTCTTGATAACTGTGGCTTTGTAGTAGAGCCTGAAGTCAGGTAGGTTGATTCCTTCAGTTCCATTCTTCTTTCTCAAGATCGCTTTGGCTATTCGAGGTTTTTTGTATTTCCATACAAATTGTGAAATTATTTGTTCTAGCTCTCTAAAGAATACTGTTGGTAGCTTGATAGGGATTGCATTGAATCTATAAATTGCTTTGGGTAGTATACTCATTTTCACTATATTGATTCTTCCAATCCATGAACATGGTATATTTCTCCATCTATTAGTGTCCCCTTTGATTTCTTTCACCAGTGTTTTATTTTTTATTAAAAAATTAAAGTTAGCACTTGCTGAAATGATTACTTCTTAGATGCTACTGATTTGACTTGTACAGTCTCTAGGCTTTGATGTGGAAGTATTATTTTCCGGTTCACATAGATGCTTATCTTACATCATGAAAGAGCTTATCTGTGATTTACCTGGCTAAACAGACAAGCACAAATACATGCATTGCCAATTGAATTGTTAGAGTGAAGGCTGATAAATATTCATTTTAAAATGAATTCTTGTGTTCTGTTTCTAAACATGTTCTTATTGTTTTGTCTTGCAACTAATTTTATAGTGCATTTTGATGCAGTCGTTAGTTTCATGTCTGAAGTATAACTAGTGTTGATGTCAGTTATATTTCAAAAAAATACAATAAAGCTGTATAAGATTTTAGGGACTTCTAAAATTTGGTAATGTCTCCACCAAAAGATTGGTGAATGAAATTTATATAAAGTTATATGTAGTGATCTGCTAAAAATTCCTTGGTTGCTATACAAAGCATGACATTACCTTATTAGAATAATGTTAATCAGTGTTTTCCATAAGATATCACAAATGATGATATTCTCAGTAGGGACTTAGTTATAAATAATCATAAAGGCCATAATGATGTCTCTATCACTCAATTTATTTCAACTTCATTATTTGAGGTCAGAAACAGATTTCAAATTTAGACATTATTTATAATTATGAAGCCAAATAAATGGTAGAGATTAACTTAAAAATAGTTTGTGGCTCAACAATTGAAGTGAGACAGTGGAATCACAAAAGGTTGAATTATTTGGAATTGATTCTACAGATGTCTCCATTCTCTAAATCCCCTGTAAGCCTCTTACCTATCATGAAAGGTTATTCTCTTAAACCTGGCACTTAAAATCAATCATATGACTCCTATCTGCTCTGAGAGTTCAAAGATTAAGACAAGACCTTCACTGTCAAGGAGAAGGGCTGTATAGAAACTGCATGTGCACACAATGACATTCAGCACCAGCATCCAGTGTCACCCAGGTATTTGAGGAAAAGTTGCAAAAAACAGATCACTAGTACTTATTTCACATTTGCTATCAGTACCAAGAAGGGAGGCCCAGAAGTATTCTAAAAAAAAAACTGATTCTTGAAGAAGAGATTCACTGAAGAATACCTACAATGTGTTTCCTGGCCCTTTAAACCAGAAATAGCAGTGAATCTACCAGAGTCAAAGATACCTCCTAAAATCAAATCTCTGGAAATGGAATGAATTTTAATATATAATTACCTCCAAGATATTTGAATGCAGAGTTCCAAAGAATAGCAAGGAGAGATAAGAAAGCCTTCCTCAGTGATCAATGCAAAGAAATAGAGGAAAACAATAGAATGGGAAAGACTAGAGATATCTTCAAGAAAATTAGAGACCAAGGGAACATTTCATGCAAAGATGGGATCAATAAAAGACAGAAATGGTATGGACATAACAGAAGCAGAAGATATTAAGAAGAGGTGGCAAGAATACACAGAAGAACTGTACAAAAAAGATCTTCACAACCCAGATAATCATGATGGTGTGATCACTCACCTAGAGCCAGAGATCCTGGAATGTGAAGTCAAGTGGGCCATAGGAAGCATCACTACGAACAAAGCTAGTGGAGGTGATGGAATTCCAGTTGAGCTATTCCAAATCCTGGAAGATGATGCTGTGAAAGTGCTGCACTCAA
>NW_011494919.1:1338643-1354000 GCF_000754665.1 Bison bison bison | reverse complement strand
TGGTGTGATCACTCACCTAGAGCCAGAGATCCTGGAATGTGAAGTCAAGTGGGCCATAGGAAGCATCACTACGAACAAAGCTAGTGGAGGTGATGGAATTCCAGTTGAGCTATTCCAAATCCTGGAAGATGATGCTGTGAAAGTGCTGCACTCAATATGCCAGCAAATTTGGAAAGCTCAGCAGTGGCCACAGGACTGGAAAAGGTCAGTTTTCATTCCAATCCCAAAGAAAGGCAATGCCAAAGATTGCTCAAACTACTGCACAATTGCATTCAACTCACACGCTAGTGTGAGTAATGCTCAAAATTCTCCAAGCCAGGCTTCAGCAATATATGAACCATGAACTTCCAGATGTTCAAGCTGGTTTTAGAAAAGGCAGAGGAACCAGAAACCAAATTGCCAACATCCGCTGGATCATGGAAAAAGCAAAAGAGTTCCAGAAAAGCATCTATTTCTGCTTTATTGACTATGCCAAAGCCTTTGACTGTGTGGATCACAATAAACTGTGGAAAATTCTTCAAGAGATGGGAATACAAGACCACCTGATCTGCCTCTTGAAAAACCTGTATGCACGTCAGGAAGCAACAGTTAGAACTGGAGATGAAACAACAGACTGGTTCCAAATAGGAAAAGGAGTACATCTAGGCTGTATATTGTCACCCTGCTTATTTAACTGATATGCAGAGTACACCATGACAAATGCTGGGCTGGAAGAAGCACAAGATTGCCGGGAGAAATACAATAACCTCAGATATGCAGATGACACCACACTTATGGCAGAAAGGGAAGAAGAACTAAAGAGCCTCTTGATGAAAGTGAAAGAGGAGAGTGAAAAAGTTGGCTTAAAGCTCAACACTCAGAAAACTGAGATCATGGTATGCAGTCCAATAACTTCATGGGAAATAGATGGGGAAACAGTGGAAACAGTGTCAGACTTTATTTTGAGGGGCTCCAAAATCACTGCAGATGTTGATTGCAGCCATGAAATTAAAAGACGCTTACTCCTTGGAAGGAAAGTTATGACCAACCTAGACAGCATATTCAAAAGCAGAGATATTACTTTGCCAACAAATTTCTGTCTAGTCAAGGCTATGGTTTTTCCTGTGGTCATGTATGGATGTGAGAGTTGGACTGTGAAGAAAGCTGAGCGCCGAAGAATTGATGCTTTTGAGCTGTGATGTTGGAAAAGACTGTTGAGAGTCCCTTGGACTGCAAGGAGATCCAACCAGTCCATCCTAAAGGAGATCAGTCCTGAGTGTTGACTGGAAGGACTGATGTTGAAGCTGAAACTCCAATACTTTGGCCACCTGATGCGAAGAGCTGACTCATATGAAAGACCCTGATGCTGGGAAAGATTGAAGGCAGGAAGAGGGATGACAGAGGATGAGATGGCTGGATGGCACCACTGACTCAATGGACATGGGTTTGGGTGGACTCCAGGAGTTGATGGACAGGGATGCATGGCGTGCTGAAGTCCATGGGGTCTCAAAGAGTCAGACATGACTGAGCGACTGAACTGAACTGAACTGAAGTGAACCAAGACAGACACAAAAGCAATAAACAAAGCATCTATTAATACTACTGCTACTGTTACTGCCTACCACCACCACCAAAAACACAGTTCCCATTCTTGGTCTTAAACCTCTGATAAAGATGGCAATAATGGTAAAAAGAGAAACCCCCTGATCAGGTGTTTTCCTCATCTCTTGTCAGTGATTGTTTTCTTGTACCTTGTCCCAGTGAAGTTAGAAAACGATTCTATGTTCGACCACTTTAGTTTGCAAAGAATTACAAGGTCAGATTTTATATATTTTCCACCTGAAATGGTGTAAGTACACATGAAAAGTACCATACTTTTTATGTGAATCTGAAACAAATTATATTGCACTCTCAATAAAATGAAATTAATGTCATAGGGCATGTCATGTTTCAAGTAAGAAATGTTAGTAAAGTGAGGAGAAATGACTTCCTAATGATGCACCGTGTGGAGATGTATCTGTTGTTGTTCACTGGCTAAGTCAAGTCCGACTCTTTGTGACCCCGTGGACTGCAGCATGCCCGGCTTCACTGTCCTGGATGTAGGTACATTAGCACTTCTTTTTAATATTTCATCTGTTGAATAGAAAGAGAACTGGAATCTTGTTCATCAACATTTTAAAACATTTTTATAGAATGTAAATGTATCTGTACTTGCCTTTTTTCCATGTTAGTGAGAAACCAGTCCTTCTTGTGAAGTGAGTATTCTTATTAAACTGCTGTCATACATTCCCAGACCTGCTCAGAAGAAATAGGCACAAATGGTGGGTCTGTTACTTCCTTCACGAAATACTTGCCTCATTTTTGTGTGTATTTTGTTCTCTCCTTCTCACTAAAATGTGAGTAATTTTTCAAGTCAAGAAGCCTCTGTAGGGAGCCTTGAAATGTTTTATCCATTACTTGTAAAATTAGGAGGAAAAAAGAGTGATTAATGATTTGTTAAAAACTCAAGAAGTCTTTGTTGGAAGAACTTTGATTTGATTTAGTAACTGTATTTTTTGCATGCAAATTAAAGTTTGCAGGGAGTTTTTATGTTGAACTAGCAGCCTAAATTAGTCATTTAGTGATGACAAAACCATTTAGCCCATGTGAAGAAATGCCTATGTTGATCTTTTCTTTATACCTTGTTCAATGCAAATTTGTCTGTTGTATACACATTAGGAAAAAGAGCACAAGAAGTTTTCAGCGTAAATGTTTTGTTTAGGTTGAAAATACATGCATAAAGTGTAGCCAGCGTAACCAAATAATAGTTGTGTCCAACTCTTTGCAACCTCATGGACTGTAGCCTGACATGATCCTCTGTCCGTGGTCCATGGGATTTCCCAGGCAGGACTACTGGAGTGGGTTGTGGTGCCCTCCTCCACAGGATATACCTGGCACAGGGATTTGAACTCATCTCCTGTGTCTCTTGCATTGGTAGGTGGGTTCTTTACCACCAGTGCCATCTGAGAAGCCCTGTGCATTTCATGTCTTTTTTTTCTCTTTTTAATGTACAAAATGAGCTCTCTTGTTTAATTAGGATCCAAATCAAGAAACACATTGCTAGAACCCCAGTAACCCCTTCAACCTGTTGTGCACTATCTCTTAGAGTAGCACTTATGGTGATTTGGAATATCATTGATTAATTTTTAAACTTTTAATGAATAGAATCATACAGTATATTCCATATATTGCTTCTTTCATTTCATATTTAGCTTATAAAATTTGGAGTATAGTTATAACTCATTCTCACTGCTATATATCAATAGTATGCTATTATGTAAATATTCAACCATTTATTTGCTCATGCAATGTTTATGAATATTTGGGTACTGTCTAATTGGGGGCTATTCTGCATAGTACTTCTCTGAACATTCTTATGCCTTTCTGGTTAAGTATATACCCAGATACACATCAGATAGTGGTTTATATCAGTTTAAGTTCCCATCCTCAAAGAGAGAGGGTTCTAATTGCCCTCCATCCATGCCAATGCTTAGTGTCATCTCTTTTCATGTAAATCATTCTGGTGTGTACATATCACTATTGCATTGTTGTTCTTAGCCTTAATAAATATAAAAGAATGCCTAATTTTATTCATGCATGCTTAACTTGAAGTATATTAAATGTCCTTCTTTTCGGTACTTTTGTCTTGTTTAAATAATATATGATAATAGTGATCCCGAACTATTCAATAATATACTAGCTTGAAAAAAGATTCTTGATTAATTGTAATTCTGATAAGTTTAATCTAGGTTATTAACTATGAAAATTTAAAATAAAAATAATAAAGTCTTTACACTAATGTGAAACCTCATATTTAATGTTAAAAGAAAGTTTCATGGTTTTTAAATAAAGCAAGATGTGAATCAAAGAAGTGTTTATTTAAAATTAAGAGAGAAGTCTCAATTTCCATTATGACAATATGTCTGTATTTCAAGAGAAACATAGAACTATCTTAAGGCAACCTTGTAGTATATTAGTTTGTTCTCACCCTGACAGCAACTGTTACTTCAACTCTTTACAGTAATAGGCTGCTGTTCTTTGAAGAGACTTTTGAAGAAAATAATATTTTCTCTTTTAATTATAACAGTTAAGCCTTTGAAAGGCTGTAGTTAACAGTAAAAAATCAAAATTAAAAAACAAAAACAAAAAAATACTTTGCACCAAGCTGATTGTATCTCTAATTTGCATTAGTTGGCTTCAGGAATTTACATTCATAATTATTGAGTGATTGTATTTAGAGATCACATCCTTGGGTTCATATCCTTGCTGTATACTTAACCAACAATGCTGTTTTGGGAAAATTGCTTAACCTATTCCTATCTTAGATTCCCCAATCTATAGCATGGGGATAATTATAGTACAAATATTATATGGTGTATTGGTCTAGGTCCTCCTAGAAGCAGATACCAAAGGAGGACTAAACACAAGAGGGATTTTGTTAGGGAAATGCCTATGAGAGAAATTGGAGAGGAATCTGAGTAAGGCTGAAAGAGCTGTTGACCATGAAGCAAGTGTGACCTAGAGTGAAAGAGAGACAAAAGGAAGGTTGAGTGGAATCTTTCTGGCATGATGTGAAGGCTAAGAAATGGTCAGCAAGGGCTCAGGGAATCCTGAGCCAACACAGGCCATCAAGGGAATCCCATGTCTTCCAGCAATGGGTTTGTATTAGTACCTCTGCTGCACTCAGTCATTGGTTGGAGAAGAGAAAAAATAGATTTCAGAGCAAAGTAGCATTGACTAGTAGCCTAGTCAGTGATACTTCCTATACTTTGAGGTTTATGAGGCACGATCTCATGGCTACAATAAATGCTTCTCATGGAGATAAACTGACAGACTCCAAAGGAAGTCATTAAGACAATGCCTAGAATCATAGATGTGCATTTATTTAGTTATTTATTCATATTATTCAACATGATTATTAATAAATGAAACACTAATGAAAGACCCACATGCACCATCAGTTTGAAATATTTGAAAGGAATATATAACTGTGCTACCAAGACATTAAGGTGGCCGAGACAGTAAAGCATCTGCCCACAATGCAGGAGACCTGGTTTCGATCCCTGGGTTGGGAAGATCCCCTTGAGAAGGAAATGGCAACCCACTCCAGTACTCTTGCCTGGAAAATTCCATGGACTGAGGAGCCTGATAGGCTACAGTCCATGGGGGTCGCAAAGAATCAGACACGACTGAGCGACTTCACTTTCACTTTATGGTTTACTTGATTCTTTCTAACTGAAGAGCCTTAGCATTAGTAGATGTTAATAACATATGCATAATTGTTTTCCCTCTACTATTTGTTATTGGATATTGCCAAGTTCCTAATTTATACTGGATTACCTAACTATAAACCTATTTCTGCATAAAGAAATGGATTCAAGTTTGTTTTAAAAATAAAAAGATTTATTAATATTTTTATTCTTGTCATATCCAATTGATGTTATCCTTATCAAAGAATTCCACCATTTATTATCATAGGAAGGACCAGATTTGTAACTATTTTTGAAAATTGATCATTGAGTTTGCATTATCTTGCAAATAACTGAGTATTCTTTGAAACTCCTTTTATTTGGCCATATTCTCAACAGTGGAACCTGCTTTTATCTGTTCAAAGACTTTCCATTGCTGTAGAAAATTCAGAGGGTGCACATGGATAATTGTGACATTCTATTCAAATATAGAGAAAGCACATTACATTACAAATATGTGAAAATGCTTCCTGAAGTCTCTGAGGCCACTTTATATGATACTTTAATGTAAGCAGACATATTACTCAGAGGAGAGTCTTAAGCAAAAAGGGGATGGACTCTTCAGGGCATGTCCCCCGCCTCATACTGTCTCCCATTTGTTCTCTCCCTTTGTAAATGAAAGCCTAGATATTCTTCTCTTTCCATTTCCCCTGCTGGAAGGTCATTTTTTGCCCTGGAGTTCACATGAACTACATCATCTGAGACCTATCTTTTTCCCTAATACTCCAAGGACTAACTCAAGACATAATTTCTCCTTTAGTTTTTCCCTGAGTGTCTTGGTCTAAATGTCCTTCTCCATACGTTCAATGTTTTTTACTTGTGTTATCCTTACCTCTCACCAGGCATGTGCTTTTCCTTCTAACTAATCCTATGACATACTGAACATCTCTTTCATTCTTAGTGCTGTGCTTTAGCTATTTACTTGTCTTTATGCTATACCACACTGTCAGGAAAATGAGGATAAGTCATATTATTGGAATTTGAATTAAAACTTTTAAAAATAATAAAATGTAATGAATGAATGCGTGAATGAACAAGTTAATTAATACATTGTATTCCCAGGTATATAAAGAACAGTGTGAGAAGACAAATTGAGTCTTGTACCTTCTTATAATCCCAGTCACGTAGCAAAGGACTGGAATATAGGAAGGGATACTTAGTACATCTTTGTGACTGGTGAATCTAAATATTTGCATGAATAATAAGTTGACATTATATTTCAACTATAACACACAAATATACACATATATATGCTGAAGCTGAAGCACCAATATTTTGGCCACTTGATGCAAAGAGCCAATCCACAGGAAAGTACCCTAATGCTGGGAAAGATTGAGGGCAGAAGAAGGGAGCGACAGAGGATGAGATGGTTGGATGGCATCACTGACTCAATGGACATGAGTTTGAGCAAACTCCGGGAGACAGTGACGGACAGGGAAGCCTGGAGTGCTGCAGTCCATGGAGTTGCAAAGAGTCAGACATTACTTAGCAACTGAGCAACAACAATGTATATGTGTGTGTGTGTGTGTGTGTGTGTGTGTGCATGCATGTGTGTGTGTGTGTGCACGCTAGGTCGCTTTAGTCATGTTGATTCTGTGCGACCCTACGGACTGTACCCTTCTAGGCTCCTCTGTCCATGGGATTCTCCAGGCCAGAATACTGGAGTGGGTTGCCATGCCCTCCTCCAGGGGATTTCCTGACCCTCCAGGGGATCAAATCCATGTCTCTTATGTCTCCTGCATTGGCATGAGGGTTTTTTACCACTAACACCACCTGGGAAGCCCATGTGTATGTATGTAGGTATATACATGTGTATATATATGTGTGTGTGTGTGTATATATATATATCTCCACTCTCTCACACACACACACACATATATATTTTCTTTTGTAGTCCAATATGTAAAATAATTTGAGATTCATCTAAATGCTGTATAAAACGAAATAAAGTGCTTAGATAATATGGATTCAGAATATGTATAATTCAGCAAGAAATTGTAAAATATTAGGATGTCTATTAACTTTTTCCAGCATATTGGTAAGTAGCATTAAAAACCCAATTTTTGGTTGGGTCTTTTGAGAGGATAACAATAAAATAGTCTCTATTTGCATGCTAAGTTTTTTACCGGGAAAATAAATATTGCAGCTGTGCCAGGTTTAATTCCAAGAAAAAATACATTATTATATATTCTTAAAGGAGTAAAAGTCTGAACTCAAATCTGTTCAAAAATTTTGGCAGAGAATACTGTGACCAGATTATTAAGTCACGTGTCTTTCACTTTTCACTTTGTTAGCTATACTCAGCGTGTTGTTGGAAATGGATTCAAAGCCCAATCTGGAAATCCTGAAGTTAAAGTCAAAGGAACCGATCCTGTGATAAATCAGATTATTGATAAACTGAGGCATGTTATTCAGGTAAGTGCTGATGTTCTATGTATTTTTATACTGAATGATACAGAATGAGTGATGGATGTGATCAATTTGTAAATCCTATCTGAAAATCCTATCTGAAGTTCAATATTGGAAGAAATTATTTGTATCTAGAGTTTTGTAAATACTTGGCTGAGTGATTTTCATATGTAGTGTGCAGCAGTATTTTAACAGATAGTTAAGTATCTATAGAAAGAGAACTTAGCTTTAGGATTTCAATAAATAATGAGACTCTCAGGATAAGCTTCATCCCTAACAAATATGGTAGAAAAAAGATGGGAAGTCCTGTTATAGGTGATAAGAAATGGAGCTGCTGTGCAAAAATGAGTACACAGATTAAAGAAGACATATTCACAAAGGAATAAATAGATTCTCAAAATATAGGGTTTATTAAAAGTTCTTCACAGGAGGGTTTACTGATATGTGGCCCATTTGGCATAACATTTGCCCGTTCTTGCTTCATAACTTTCAAAACCATGTCGTTTTCAAAGTGGCAGCAGGAAATAATCCCACTTTTTTTTTTTTAGCACTCAAGTTAAATTGAGTCCCATTCTTTCATCTTTATATTAGTATGCAGATCTCCAATTATTCATGCTTAAGTTTCCTTCTAGAGTTATAAAAGATATCAAATAAAATGCCACCTTTGAGATCTGTCTTTTTAAAGTCTACTAGGATGATATGATTGAAGTTTAGATTTTTACAGAAGATAGCATAAAGTAATATTTTGTACAGGTTTTGCTACAATAGCCACCTTTAATGTCTTAGAACACGTTCCCTCCTGAAAAGATCAGGAGAAATTTTGTTTTTGCCGGACTTCTGACTGCTGGTAATATGTGAGTGTCCTGGCAGGGGGAGTTGTAATATCCGGTGCAGTTAACAGGATCCACGACAGGATCAGGTTTGAAAAGGTTTGGAAAGTCATCTTCTGGAAGTGAGAATTTATTAATTTGGGACAAAGTATGGAACAAGGGAGGGAGTAGAAATAGGAACATATTTCAGAATTTAATCTGTAGATTTAGGTGATCACTTATTTATGCTTGGTAGTTCATTTTTTAAAAATCATTATAGATATTAAATGCATTTATTGACAGTACTATAAAAATGCCTTCTCTCATCATAGGGATAAATAATCATTCCTCTTGTCCTTTTTTGCATATCTAAGTATATGTTTAGCAAAACATTTCTTAATAGCCCTCAAACACCTTTCTTCTTGGTCTGTCATTGAACACACCTCATTTTCCACAGTGTAATCTTTGCACTTAGAGTCATTAAACAAGTGGGTAGGGATTTTCCTGTGAAAAAACCACTTTGTAAATGTCTTAATCATTAATTTATGCCAAGTATTTAATGAATATTTACTGAGTTCCCACTGTAGACCTGGTTCTACACAAGGCATTGAGGTTACATGAGTGAACAAAGCAGACACAACCCTGCCCTTGTCAGGTTTATATTCTGAGAAAAAAAGAAAATGCGATGTCTATAACTAAAAATAGAGACAAATCAAGAAAATAGAGCAGGATGAGGTCGGAAAGGCACTTGAGAGAGTGCTAGTGGAGGCCTCTCTGGGGGTGGGGAGGATACTGCTGGGTTGAAACTGAGTGGCAAGGAGTCACTGGAAAGGAAGAAATCATAGGAAAATCTGGGAGAACTGTGTTTGAGACAGAGGAACTAATGCATTCAGGCACTTGTGGCAGGAGTAGGTTAATTGTATTCGGAGGACAAACAGAGAACCATGTCACTGAAGCAAAACAAGTACAGGGGAAAAAAGAACATGAATTAAATTAAGGGGAATCTGATAGGCTCTGGTAGGGCGTTTCAGATTTCTCCTAAGTAGGAAAGGAAACCATTTAAAGGCTTTGGGCAGAAGATGGTACAATTTAATTTATGTTTTATAAAGATAATTTTGCCTTTACAATGGAAAATTTGACCCTGAGGAGCATGTATAGAAAAAGAAAGGGACATAGGCAGTAAATCATGGTGATTGGGACTAGAATAAAAAGAGTGAATAATATGAGAAGTGGATGAATTTGGATGAATTTATGGTGAGTGGAGTTATCAGGAATTGTTGATGGATTGGAAATTGGAGCAACGGAAAGAGAGTATAAGGATGATAAATAGGTTTGGTGAGGTGATAGTATCATTACGTGAAAGAAAGGAATTCTTGAAGTGGAGGAGGTCTGGGGTTTGGTTGTTGGGTTTGGTTGGCCGTGAATGGTTCTCTTAAATTTGAGATGCCTGTTAGACTTCCCAGAGGTGTACCCAGCGTTCTTTGATGGTCCCAGGACTGGAAGTCCACATTTGGGAACATCACTATACAGATACTATTTAAGTCATGAGACTGTATGTGGTTGCTATTTTCCTGTTAGAATTTACACCAAAACCATTAGAGGAGAATATAAAACAGCAGAATGCTTTGAAAAATGTATACTGTGAAAATCTTCAAATGGAAAAATTATTTATTTAAATGTATGTGGTGCCTTGTAGATACTTAGAGAGTTGATCTTAGACAGACAAAGTATCTAGTAATATTAACTTTTTGTGGCTCAGCTGGTAAAGAATCTGCCTGCAATCTTGCCCACAGTAGTAGATATAATGGTCATCTGAGTTAAATTCACCTATTCCAGAGACTCCTAATATTCCAAAGACTCCTAATAATAGGAATATCTGCTAGATATAAATCTTTTCACAACTTTTTTCTCTTGCCATTAATTTCTGTGTATTGTAACCAAGAGTCCTTTCATTAATAATTTTAGGTACTTTGATAAATCTTGCTAAATTTTTCTCCTTGAAAATTATAGGAATTTATATGTGAAGCAAAGTGTATGTGTCAGCTTCCCCTACATATTGAGGGTATATGTGAGATCCTGGCAGTGACTGCACATCGGTGTTAGAAAATAGTATGGTGCTCTAGGGACCAAAGTAGCAGCATTTTAGGAATGTTACCCTTAGTTCATCACCTGGGAGTACTCTAAGAAAGGCCAAAATTAATATTTTTATTAGAAAACAGTTTATAAGAATTTCCAAGTTTTCCTAGAGAAAGGTCATAGCAAAAACAGCCTTAATATTATTTAATTGATTAGAATAAGCCCTATGTTTAATCCCTGCCAAAAAAAAATTTGAAAGAAAATTCAATATAAATGAAACTCTGGGTTATAGCTTGGTCCTCAGGGACTATCTCAAAGTCCACTCAGTGCCTCTGCAGATTCTTCTGAATTGAAAACAAGACCTTGGAGACAAGAAGGTAGCCAATCCCGGTTTTCCTTCATCTGTGATTCTGGCGTCTTTCACTAGACAAGCCACCATACAAACCCTCAGAGGTAATATCTACTGTTTCCTACATTCCACAGTCACTGTGTAAAGCGGGCATTCACTTTTGAAAACTACCTGTAATAAATATAATTTAGCCATTAACCTTCCAGTGAGGAATTGTCTAAAGGTAGGAATTTTAAAAGATTAACAAACTTTCTTCAGATGCTTGCAGCAGCTTAAACTGCCTTTTGATAATAGTTTGGAAGGGCTTCTTTCCCAGGTGGCCCTAGTGGTAAAGAATCCTCCTCCAAATGCCTGAGACATAGAGATGCAGTTTTGATGCCTGGGTTGGGAAGATCCCCTGGAGAAGGGAATGGCAACTGACTCCAGTATTCTTGCCTGGGAAAATCCCATGGACAGAGGAGCCTGGCGGGCTACAGTCCATGGGGTCGCAAAGAGTTGGGCACGACCGAGCACATGAACACAATAGATTGGAAATAGCACTTGATTCCTCTTAGAACATCTGAGAGAATAAATATATGAAAGTTTTAATTCAGATTTTTTCTTCTAGTAAACTTATTCTGAAACTTCTTGTTCATATTGACTATGTTTAGGCAATGTTGTCAGCAAAAAAGTCATAGTTATGCAGCAATTTATCTAGAAGCATTAAATAACATCTATTATTTTTCAAAGAAAATGATGTCAGTGGTTAAAATCCTAACTGCTAAGCACTGTTAGCTGTGAACGATAATAACCCATTGCTTAGAAGCTACTTTACCTGCTTTCAATATGAAACATAAAAAGTAATATCATAGTAATTTTCTATAAATCTTTTATTGCAAAACCAATGTTACAGTGTTGCTAAAAGTAGTAGATTTAAGTAATATTTTATTTCTTTGAACAATTCCAATGCATATAAGTTACTATTGGTTTCTATTAAATATTCATTTTTATAGAGAGACTATAACTTCTTTAGAAAAATGTCTTCCTGTACAAAATAAATTTGATTTTTAAATGTGAGAAAAGCAATGATCATAACCATTTGTTTAAAGTTACAAAATATGTAGATATTTTATAATATATATTTCAGTAATCACAACCTGCTGGGTTCAAGCAGAGATGAGAGACTTTTATGTGGGAAAAAACAATGCTAAATTGCCTTTTTGCTTTTATTTCAAATGTTTTCCTAAGATACCAGTATGATAAATAGTAACTTTATAGCTATGATAGGCTATGATGAAATTCTAATTGAGATCTCAATGGATAAGGTTAGCGTTTATAAATACAAAATATAATGACACAGGATTTTAAAAATATATTAGTATCTCAAAATTTCTGAATCCTGAAACTGTCTAAACTTTTTTCATTAAATCACCTACTATAAAATGCTTTTAGGAAACCTTTTCCTGTTAATAACATCACTGCTACAAAGAGCCAGTTGGTCAATTCCTAATTAGAAATTATTTGACCACAAAGTGTCAGCTGACTGTGAACTTCTTCCACTTGTACCAACTTCCTTCCTTGTTCAGAAAGTCACTACAGCACCCTGACTCCTTCCTCCTGATCTCTGCTACACACCAATGTCATGTCCCCAGGCTGACTGTGTTAATATTCCAGAAGGATAGTCACTTCTTGATTTTGTATTAGCAATGCAGTAGTGACCAAAGCCCATTTAACTTTTGGTTCAGCAGAAAATATTTGAAATGCACTGAATAATTTTGAACAGTTATCTAATTTAGCAATTTGTTTGGTCTGAGTAAAGTCAATGGAAGGTTGCTTTCTGAAGTGTTTAATATAATGCACTCACTTCACTATTGGCCATTTCATTAAAAAAATCAATTGTCAGCATAAAACCCACCATTTCAATTAGTGTAAAATCAACTAGAAATGCAAGTTTAAAATCTCTTTTTGAAAGTAATGCGATTTGGATTGGCCATTTGTAATTTATATATTATCATTTAAAGAGTATGTAGCTGTTTTGTGTTGGGTAAAATTTTGACTCTGTATTTACTCTGTATTTACATCATCATTATCTAGTAAGATTTAAGCCATTTATTTGCCAGGTTTTGTTTATCAAACATATTGAAAAAATTTTGGACAAACTTTTATACTTTTATTTAGGTGATTAGAACAAACAACAGCCATTTAAGGATTAAAATATTTAATCTTTCTGTTTAAAATGCAATGTGAAGTATGGCTTGTTTCACAAAATGAGATTCCAAATGATAGCCATCTGTCACTGAAATCAGATTTCTATAGCTTTATATTATAAATAGTTCTCATTTATAAGTAAGAAAAGTAATGTTTGACAATTAGTAGATGTAACTACCCATTTGGTAACTTTAAAAAACTAAAAATAAATTTTCTTTTAGTTCAATAAAATTCACTTGCCACAGTATAGCTAGGCGCTAAAGGCCATGCCTTTTGAGTTATCACAAGGCAAATGACCAAATCCCAGCTCTTGTAGGCACTGGGTGTGTGCTGAGAGCCTCTTTATCGGTATCTTTGTCTCAAAATAATTTTGATTTATATCAAAAAGACAAATAGCGAATGTAGGATGTGAAGAAAGTGGAGCCCTCAAACATTGTTGGTGGAATGTAAAATTTTGCAACTACTTTGAAAAATAGATAGTTCTCCCAAAGATTAAACATAGACTTACTATATGCTCAGAAATCCCACTGCTATGTACACATCCAAGGGAGAAGAAAGCCTATTTTTACACAAAATTTTGTACACAGATGTTGATAGCATTATTTGTAATATTCAAAAAGTAGAAATAACTCCTTTTTCCCCCTTGCAGTCTGGAGGGGTATTTTCTGGGGAAAAACTCTAATAGGATGATTCTTGGCTTATAACTGCTGCCAGAATACAGAGCAGAGTGAATCACAAGACATGAAACAGAGGACCTAAGTGAAAAGTCACAAACTGACCAGCTTATTTACAGAATGCCAGCATGTAAGTGGAGAAGGCAATGGCACCCCACTCCAGTACTCTTGCCTGGAAAATCCCATGGACGGAGGAGCCTGGTGGGCTGCCGTCTATGGGGTTGCACAGAGTCAGACACGACTGAAGCAACTTAGCAGCAGCAGCATGCAAGTACAAACCACTCATGTAGAAAATTAGATAACTCTTATTTGAAGAAACTGATAAATTCTAGGGCAAATAATTCCATATACCAATTGGGTTTACACCCATTGCTGGTGAAATCCTCTATTATACCTTATACATATACAATAATTTCCAGGTAGTTCCTAATGCCCAATATCAGTAGACAATTAAGGATCACTGGTGCACTGAAGAAAAGTATGAAAAAACATGCTAAAGCATAATACTAACAAAAAAGAAATGGGAAAATACAGACAAAATAGGAAGAAGCAAATACACAAAAGCTACATGGGTGTATGTGTGCTCAGTCATGTCTGACTGTTTGTAACCCTGTGGACTGTAGCCCACCAGTCTTCTCTGTCTATGGGGTTTTACAGGCAAGAATACTGGAGTGGGTTGCCATTTCTTTCTCCAAGGGATCTTCCCAACCCTGGGATCAAACCCATGTTTTCTGCATCTCCTGGAGATGTTGGAGGGCAGATTCTTTACCACTAGTGCCACTTGGGAAGTCCAAAAAGCTATATGAATACCCTCCAAAAAAATTCATAAATAAATTGTATCCTTAAAACAATAATACGTTGCTTCTAAAAAATTATAAAAGAATAAGAAAAAGCTTCTGGAAATTAAGAATATGTAAAAATTTACAATTCAATATATGGGTTTTAAAGATAAAGTCGAAGAAATATTCTGTAAAATAATGACACAAAAAAGAGAGAAGGAAATGGAGAAGTAAAATGATGATATGTTAAAATTTTATTCTAGGAGATCCTTATAATAAGAATTTCTTAGAAAAGAACCAAATTAATACAAAGAAGGAATTTATCATTTAAATAATAAATCATTTTTTTCCAGAAATGAAAAGTTATGATTCCAGATTGAATCCACCAAGCAACCATTACAATAAATGAACACATATACACATACAAAAATAATTATGAAATTTTTGAATATTGAAAAGAAGATACTAAAATCTTCCAGTGGAAGAAAACAACTGAACAAAATACACACAAATACATGCAAAGAAAGGTGATTAGATCTGTAATTTCTTATTGGTAGGAATACTAGAAGCAAATGGAAAGGCAATACCTTCAAATTATGGGACAAATGATTTCTGACCTGAAATTCTATACGTAGTTGAAATAGCAATCAAGTATAAGGGTATATTAAAAAGTTTTACTGATAAGTAAAAATACACAAATTTGTATATTGTATACCTTCTGTATAAAGCTTTGGCAAACAGTAATTAAGAAATGAGAAGATACAGGGTCCAGGAAACATGACATTGAATACATCAGATTAGGGAAAA
>NW_011494919.1:1318181-1338543 GCF_000754665.1 Bison bison bison | reverse complement strand
GAAGAAAAAAAAAGAAATACACTAACTTGAAGCAATGTGTTGGAATTTAGTGCGGGGGGGGGAGTATTTGGCAGATTTGCTAGAGCATTTGAGAAAAAAATTAGATAGATACAAGGCAAAGTCTGCAAATTGATAGATCCTATGGCAATTATAGGGTCTTCCAGGTGGTGCCTGCCAATGCAGGAGACATAAGTGACTCAGGTTCGATCCCTGGGTTGGGAAGATCCCTTGAAGTAAGAAATGGCCACCCACTCAAGTATTCTTGCCTGGAGAATCCCTTGGACAGAGGAGCCAAGTTGCCTGTGGTCCGTGGGGTCTCAAAGGGTTGGACATGACTGAAGCAACTGAGCATGCAAGCAAATAGCAATTGTAGATTATAGGAAAGCCAAAACCTTTTCATGAAAAGATATATAATCATAGTACACTATTTTCCTAAACTGAATAAGATATTTGTAGATACAACTATTACTGTAATCACAACTTTGCTAAAATTAATAAATTATTGGATGGGGAAAAGGAAAGTGGAATATATTGGTATAACAGAAAATCAATAATTATTGCTAAGATGATAGTAAGAATCAGAAAAGTTACCTATTGAATAAAGACATGTAAGGTTAATGCTAGAACAATCAGTTGGGTTGATTATTATTACCCACAGGAGCAGAAAACATGGTCTATAAAGTGCTTTGGCTGTAGGAATATATTTTTTTTTTATTTTAATAGACATTTGGTACTACTCATTTTTAAATAAATATATTTATTATCCTGACCATTATAATTAAAAAAAACAAAAGACAAACTCTGCATCATGTTTTATGTGGAACTGCATCATTTGGTCTTTTATATCTCAAACCTGCTCCTCCTCTTTTTACACTATTCTTATATCTACTCTCCCTATACTCCTCATTATTTCAATTCTTTCAATATCCCAGGTTCTTTCTTACTTCTTAGTCTTCCATTCTCTCTCTCTCTTTCATTTTTTTTTTCTAATTTTATTTTATTTTTAAACTTTACATAATAAGAAAAACACTTTTACTTGGGAAAAACTGCATCTCTTTTTTCTGTATCTCATAGTCACTCATGATGTCTCAGTTTCCCCAGTGAAGAGCATATGTATTCCTATGTTCTTTTTGGCACTCTGTAACTGACTTACAAGAGCACTTTAGAGAAGAGAAATTAAAAAAAAAAAAAAATCAACAACCAGGGTATTGATCATATCCACAGTGACCTCTTTTTCTCTGTACCCATTTTCTGTACCCAAAATATCTTGGTTAGTCCACTAATTATTTCTGATCTTAAAATTTGTCTTCCTATTCACTGATTTTAGTGTTTTGAAACATATCTACCAAACTTGACTAATTTTTAAGTTTGAAATTCGCCAGTATATTTGCTCCGATTAAGTATTGCTGAGAAACTTCTCCTCTAGCTTTTTTCTGGATATTAATTCAGGTTCATAGTTTTACCACTCATTGAATTTTGGTTACCTGGGGTTATAGTCATTCATAAAGCTTCCCAATCAAACACCCCAGCTTTGCTCTTCTTGTTATTCACAGTTTTCTGGGTCATGTGCTGTCCTCTCCTGGCAAATGTCACAACTTGACTCCCAATACCCCCAAAATCTGGTATGCAAAATGAACCCACCTAATGATCATGGCATCTGGTCCCATCACTTCATGGGAAATAAATGGGGAAACAGAGGAAACAGTGTCAGACTTTATTTTGGGGGGCTCCAAAATCACTGCAGATGGTGATGGCAGCCATGAAATTAAAAGACTCTTACTCCTTGGAAGGAAAGTTATGACCAACCTAGATAGCATATTCAAAAGCAGAGACATTACTTTGCCAACAAAGATCCATCTAGTCAAGGCTGTGGTTTTACCAGTGGTCATGTATGGATGTGAGAGTTGGACTGTGAAGAAAGCTGAGCGCCAAAGAATTGATGCTTTTGAACTGTGGTGTTGGAGAAGACTCTTGAGAGTCCCTTGGACTACAAGGAGTTCCAACCAGGCCATTCTAAAGGAGACCAGTCCTGGGTGTTCATTGGAAGGACTGATGCTAAAGCTGAAACTCTAATACTTTGGCCACCTCATGCGAAGAGTTGACTCATTGGAAATGAGTCTGATGCTGGGAGGGATTGGGGGCAGGAGGAGAAGGGCACGACAGAGGATGAGATGGCTGGATGGCATCACCGACTCGATGGACATCAGTTTGAGTGAACTCCGGGAGTTGGTGATGGACAGGGAGGCCTGGCATGCTGCAATTCATGGGGTCGGAAAGAGTCAGACAGGACTGAGTGACTGAACTGAACTGAACTGAATGATCTTTGGTAGCACTCCTTTGCGATTTGGCTCATGCATAGTTCAGCTTTCAGCATGCATCTTATGGGCCATAATGCTTTGCAGACTCAATAAATATACTCTATAATCACTTGAATGTCATTTTATGAATGTATTTTGAAGATGTAATTTGGCAGAGCAGAATGTATCTGTATATATCTTGCAGGTAAGTGGTCCTTAACCAGAAAGTGAAAGTGAAGTCACTCAGTCGTGTCTGACTCTATGAGACCCCATGGACGACTGTAGCTTACCAGGCTCCTCTGTCCATGGGATTCTCCAGGCAAGAATACTGGAGTGGGTTGCCATTTCCTTCTCCAGGGGATCTTCCTGACCCAGGGATTGAACCCGGGTCTCCCACACTGCAGGCAGACGCTTTACCGTCTGAGCCATCAGGGAAGCTCCTTAACAAGCTGGCCCCCGATAGTTTTGAAGCAGTGAATGCACCTTGAAAATAGGCTGACTTATGAGAGGAAAAGGGTCACGGGGAATCAATGGGAAAGTTTCTTAGGCACAGGAATATTGAAGAAGTGAAATAAATACTGTATAAAGATTCATTAAAAACTATGCTAAGTAAAAGTCCTATGATAAAATGATAAAATTATAATATGAATTATAATAACCTTAAGAAATGTGATAAGTCCTATGAATGTAAATTCTGCCTCTGTTGTGTGTTTAGCATTGATGTGGTAGAAACTTAATTGGTTTCATTAGAAATAAAACAAATCAGGAGTTTTATAGTAACAAGTTTGAAGAGGCACTTATATACCTTTATATAAGGCAGATCATTTACTATTTCTGAAAATGATCATTTTGAAATTTTATATCTGGAAATATATTATCAAGCCAACCCTGAAACTCATTAAACAGATGGTAAAATCTAATTTAACTTCCTTTAATGCTCCTTTTCTTTTTATCTTATAAAGCAATTGAGCTTGTCAGCTTTTAATTACAAAAGAGTAATTTGAATTTTTTAGATATGTATAACAAACCAAGATAGTTGCTAAATTTACTATATCCTAGTGACTTCCTATTGTGCACATTGATTTTAATTTAATGATAAGAAAATCCTCTTAAGATTTTTGTGAAAAAAATCACATTATCAGAAGAGTAAAAATTTCTACAAAATAAATGTTCTTGAGGCACGAAATAGATCTTGAAATGAGACCTAATTCTTAAAGATTTTAAAATATTTGATTTGCACCCATTAAAATTTAGGAGAAGGCAATGGCAACCCACTCCAGTGTTCTTGCCTGGAGAATCCCAGGGACGGGGGAACCTGGTGGGCTGCCGTCTATGGGGTCGCACAGAATCGGACACGACTGAAGTGACTTGGCAGCATTAAAATTTATACGAAGTTTATATTTTATATTTTCCCATTTTTTAAAAAGTGTGAAACATACCTCAATAATATCAAAGTGAGTTACTTACACGTTTTAATTGTGAAGTGTCTATGTTTTGACTGTGTGTTCTTTCATTGATAAAAATTGAGTAGCAAAATTATTATGTCATCCAAGGACACAATAACCTTATTATAAAACTTATTTTCAATGTCTATTTTACAAACATTCTCACGATTAGAAAACTTTTCATGTTTCTGTGCTAATTCATTATAGCATCATCTTTTAACCCAATCTTAAAAATACCTCTTTTTCTGATATTTTAAAATATATTGCATCTCAATCTGTAACTTCATTTCTTGAGTTTGTAATAAGGGAAAATATTCAAAGTATTATCCATTTAAAACAAACCTTTATGCCGCTTGTGATACCTTTTGATTACCATCTCCATTATATTATGGGCCAGACTTGTATTTACTCATTGTGTCTAGAAGAGAGCATGCAAACATAAGAATTTCAATATCTGTTGAATGAATGAGTGAAGTTCATAGTTAAATTGATCACTACATGTAAAATTTAAATGGAACAGAAAATTGAATGTTCCCAATGATCAAATACTAACTTTTTAATATCGTTTTAATTACAAATAAGATACTTCCAGTCTTGGATGACAATTTCAAAATGTCTGTACTGTTTTACTCATTTGTTGACTCATTTATCACTGAACAAAGTGGTTTAGTAGCCCCTAGGAGCCAGGTACAGTAATAGATACAGGGAGTACACAAAATGATTTAAATGAGAATGTTGATGAGAATGTGTATCGTACTCAAGAACTAGTCTGCTGCTGATGAAGTAAGGGAAGGGAGTCTGACCATATTTCTTTACTTCATTCAACAAATATTGTTGAGGCTGTACTATGGATCAGGAGATTTCCTAAGTAGTGGATATACAAAATTGAATAAGACTGTATCTACTTGTAGCAAAACATTGCTATAATAAAAAAGATAAAGAAATTCATTTTGTGAGATTTCTGATCTAGCTTCAGAGAATTTATCCCAGTTCCAGGAATGTAGAAGGCATTCAATTGAGGTTGAATATGAAATGAAGGAGAAGATATTTCATAAAGTACTGTGGTGCCACTTCAGTTAGAATATAGTTATAACTTATTTTTAAAATATGATGTGCACATAAAAGATGTGATGATTGAGTAACAGAAATGTTGGACAATGATGCCTTTGAAGCAGTCAAACTATTCTCTACATGGTTTAAAAACCATGTAAAACGTAGAGAAATATATTAGTAAGCATTTTTCTTGTTCATGCATCTGCGGTTAGCTGCGATTCAGCCGATCTACATCGGATTGAGCTGGAATGTGCTTGAAATCCAGATCTGTTGCACATGTTAGTCATCCTCCTGTGATCAGAGAACTGAAAGCATGTTAATACTATGACAGGACTTCAAACCCATCTATGCAAAAGCATACTAGGCTTCGGCTGCAGTAGATTCTCTAAGATAAACCTTTGGCCAAAGCAAAGTTGCACAGCAAAGACCAAAGTGAGAGCTATAACCCTCTCCACCAGCAACCTCTCTACCAGGGATGGAGCTGGGAGTGAGAGTGAACAATTGGCCCCAAATGATCTAATTACTTGTTTGAATAGGCTTTGCCTAGATATAATACAATACAAAGCTCCTATTTGAACTCTTCCTTCGTACTCATGGTGCTACCTATTTTCCCCTTTGATTGTATTCTTATGAACTTTCTTCCTGTACAAACCTGAAAACTGTATACTTAAATGTATTAGATCAGGAAAGGCATAACTTAAATCATCACATGAGAAATATTTCTCAATATTTTTAGTGTTTTGTGTGATTGTTGGTAATATTATGAGAGCAAATTACTTGTGATAATAGAATTTAGGTCTAAGTCAGATATTGATTTATTTTAACAAACTACACAAATCAGAGTAAATTACAAGTAAATAAATTATGTTTGAACTACTTATTTGAACTGAAAATGAGATTGGGTTTTCATGTTAAACATTTGGACTTTAATTATTTTGTTAGGATTGGTTTATTAAGACATAATTAGTAAAATTATCAGTAGAAAAACATGTTGTTCTATAATTAAATCATTTAAATAATCACTTCTTGATGTCTTAATAGGCTAGATTTCTTAATTCATTAAAGCTGATAAGAGGTCTCTGTAAATACAATTTATTATCAGTAAGTTTGCTTTTCTAGAAATGATAGAAAATTTAGAACTCTGCAATAACATTTAATAACAATATGCTATTCTGATATTGACACATGACGTTTATCTACAAAACATGCAAGAAGGCAGAAATATAGGTAATTAGAATGATTGCAACCTGTTCGCCTTGGCAATTACCAACAGTAGTAGAATTTTTGTATCTTTAGAAAAACAGATAATTTTAGAGTTGGACTCAGTTCCATTTTCAATCTAGAAAGTACGACTTATATACTGAGGTTATGTTAATAGAGTACCAGTGTTTCCAAACATAATGCATTATTTTCTGTTTCTTCTATTCCATACTGAAAATTTGTTTAACAAAACAAGCTACTCAATCTTATAGTATAGAGAAACTAGTATAGACATCTTAGACTATTCCTCCTAACCCATGAAATTTATCACTGCGATGCAAAGATGGAAGTGAAGTCTTTGGGAAAGTGCATACTTTGCTAATAATTATTTCTTTTCCTTTAAGAAAATACCTTAATGGACAGGAGTATGGAAATGTCCAAGAGATGTTCTTGAAGTATCTGGAGCAATATTCCTCCTAGCACATATTCCTAGCAAACTCAACAAATAGATCCATTTAAGTGAAATGAACTCTGTGCAACTGATTTTGTATGTAAGATTGTGTGTTCGTATGTATCTACACACATATCCGTGTATTCTCATCTGTCTGTTAGGGAATTGTCAAGTTGAATTGACTGATACCTCCACTGTGTTTAAGAAACATAACCTGATAAACAGACAGTCTTAACAAGAAAAAGAACAACAAAATACCTTGGTTGTTCCCAATACTTCTCACTGCATGTCAGCCACTTTCTCCCCAACTCTATCTCCGGCAAAACTAGTCTCTAAACACCTGTTTCACTCAGAGACACTAGTTGTTGTAACTGACTTTAATAAACATTTTACTCTACCTACTTTTTATCCTATTGTAATTTTATATGGTATCCCCCAGGGGATCAAGCAGAAGGGCTTGTATGGAGTATTTCATGTGACTTCATGAAGTAAAGAAAGAAAAGTTGTTTTTATAATGTGATCAGATTGATAGACTGTCCTTCTATTAAGCAAGTAACCATGCATTAAGTTTTAGTATGGTAGATCAGAGTGAAGAATTCTCAAAGTTTATTTGTTGTGGCAGCCAACAGTTGGTCACGTTGCACATTTCAAAGTTACAAAGGAGCCTCATGGTAGTACAAATGCAGGTCAGGAGAATTTTAAGTGAAGCCAGAGCAAGAGTTTCAGAAGTTGACAGTATCAGCAAAGCAACCTCTGGAAGGAAGCAGGCACCCAGGGGACTCTAGAAATCATTTTTCAAATCCTATATGCCTGGGATTTCTGACATTGTTACCCCATTCTCCTTTACTAAGATGTAACTTAGGGTTACGATATCAAAAATTAATTAAAAAATAAAAACAGAGGAGGTAGTGGGAGGGAGGCTCCAGAGGGAGGAGATAATATATATACTTATAGCTGATTCACGTTTTTGTAAGGAGAAACCAACACAACATTGTAAAGTAATTATCCTCCAATTAAAAATGTAAAAAACTTATTAATAATAGATAATACAAAAAACAAAAAAAAATAAACAAGTTCATAGATCTAGAGAACAGATTGGTGGTCAGGGGTTGTGGATTGAGAGAAGTTGGTAAATGAAAAACTAAAGGTAAAAAGATGAAAGGAAGTTTTAATTCTAAAAGCCTTTTTGAAACTACAGCTTTTTGGCTGATCTTGATGGGTATAAAATAACATTATTGCTTGTATGAAATAACATTAGAGAGAAAAATGGAGTTTAAAATAGTAATTTTAAGACAAAGTGACTGATTTTAACGATGAAGACTGTTTATTGTACATTAGTAAAGATAGATTATTTTGAATCAAATACATGGTTTAATATGTATTTTTTTGGTGAATTTAAGTTTGGAAGGAAATTAGAATGGAAGAATACATTGAAGAAAGATTCAATACAACTTAAGTAAAACCAGTTCTCAGCAAATTACCTTCCGTTTTTGTTGTTCAGTCACTAAGTTGTATCCGACTCTCTGTGACCACACGGACTGTAGCATGCCAGGCTTCCCTGTCTTCACTATCTCCAAGAGTTTGCTCAAACTCATATCCATTGAGTCAGTGATGCCATGTAACCACCTCATCCTCCATACCCCACTTCTCCTCCTGCCCTCAATCTTTCCCAGCATCAGGGTCTTTTCCAATGAGTCAGGTCTTCACATTAGGTGGCCAAAGTATTGGAACTTCAACTTCAGCATCAGTCCTTCAAATAAATTTTCAGGGTTGATTTGTTTTAGGATTGACTAGTTTGATCTTCTTGCAGTACAAGGGATTCTTAAGAGTCTTCTCCAACACCACAATTTGAAAACATCAGTTCTTCAGCACTCAGCCTCCTTTATGGTCTGACTCTCATATCTGTACATGACTACTGGAAAAACCATAACTTTGACTGTACATACCTTTGTTGGCAAAGTAATGCCTCTGTTTTTAATACACTATCTAAGTTTGTCATAGCTTTTCTTCCAAGAGGCAAGTGTCTTAATTTCATGGATGTAGTCACTGTCCACAGTGATTTTGGAGCCCAAGAAAATAAAATCTGCCACTGTTTCCACTTTTTCCCATCTATTTGTCATAAGTGATGGGACCAGGTGCCATAATCTTAGTTTTTTGAATGTTGAGTTTTAAGCCAATTTTTTCACTCTCCTCTTTCACCCTCATCAAGAGGCTCTTTAGTTCCTCTTCATTTTCTGCCGTTAGAATGGTATCATCTGCATATCTGAGATATTTTGTTATCTATCAACAGAAATACTATTGATATTTCTCCCTGCAATCTTGATTCCAGCTTCTGTTTCATCCAGCCCACCCTTTTGCAAGATATACTCTGCATATAAGTTAAATAAGCAGGATGATAATATACCTTCCCATTCTAGTCCATAAAAAATTCCCTTAGAAATCTCTGATGCTCTCAGGGTCAAATGCTCACAATTCAGTGGCTGTCACATCTAAATTCTTTGGGAGCCATCCAAGTCACATGCTTCACCTCACCTTTATTTTTGTTACTTTTCACTCTGCTCAGATAAGAAGCTTTGTTTTTGTTGTTTTTCTCTCTGTTCAGATAAGAAGCTGCAATTTGTATGAACACTAAAAGTGTAGCCTTACTGGAAAAAAATGAAAAAGTAAACAAAAGATAGATCAAGGGACTTTATAGCCACAACATGTCTGAAGTGTGAGGAGCAAAACATGAAGAGAGAGAAAATAGTGAAAGCTAGCAGGATATTAAAGGGGCATATACTAATTTCTTCAATTTTGACTTCAAAAAAATAACAATAATTCACAGACTGTCTTTTAAATACCAGCTTCATAAATGTAAATATTTTTGAAATTTTCCTTTCTTAATCCCTTTCCTTGACAGTGAAGCCCAGAGGAGAATACCTGGATTCAATTTCCATCGCAACTACCCTCCAAGTCCTATTCTGAAGGATTCAGAAATCCCTCTTGAGTGGAGTAAACTTCGGCAGTTTCTATTTAGGTCTAGCCCCTTCCAGCCTTAATACATCATAATCACTTGAGCTTTTTTTTAGTGGACTGCTTGTGCTATTATTTTAATAATCATGATATGGTAGATAACTTGATATTTTATTATTAATTTACTGTGAATTTTACTTGTTGACATTTCTGAAGCATTCACCAAAATTCAAGAATTCCAAGTCAAATTGTCACTAAAGTAGGAAAAAATAATATGCATATGCCTTTCAAAGAATGGGGCTTCCCCAGGGGCTCAGCGGTAAAGAATCCCCTTGCCAGTGCAAGAAATGCAGGAGACATGAGTTTGATCCCTGGGTTTTGAAGATCCCTGGAGGAGGGAATGGTAACCCATTCCAGTATTCTTGCCTGGAGAATTCCATGGACAGAGGAGCATGGTGGGCTACAGTCCATGGCGTCTCAAAGAGTTGGACACCACTGAAGTGACTGAGCACTTTCAAAAAACAGAAACATACCATTTGCTTTTAAAATGAATGTACTTTTTTTTGTTTCCTGAAGTTTTTGCTGGATTGTTTAACTGCAGAGAATCTTATCAAGCACAATCTTAGTTTTCTCCTTTTTGAGGATTTCAAAATTAAAATTGGCATTGAACCACCAATTCATTCTTTTCTCCTTATTGGATGAGTGCACATAGATTGCTTTACCTATATCTTAATTTTCAGCATAAACTTTTGGCGGAGTCTTTCATGTTTCATCACCATGTAAGCAGATGTGATTTTTATTCTTTTTCCTTTTCATTGAACAGTTACCTCATTTGAAAATTTTCACTTGGTTTCATTTAGCTTTTTTTGACGCTAGCTACATCTGTTGCTACCTGTCTGGTTTTCATTTTAATGGGTTGCCTAGAAGCTGGGACCACAATAGTGGTGTATTTTCCAGCTGTTCATTTATTCTTTGTTTCAAGAATACCGATTTTTAAGAAATGGAATTGGTATATTGTCATAGATTTATTTTTTGCCTCTTCAAAGTGTTCTTCCATTATTATTTCTATTTGTACCTTTGGAAACATTTTATGGTTACTTGATACATATAACACCAAAGCTCCTTTAGAAATTTTTCAGTTTCCCAAATGCACATTGACATACATTATTTAATAGTTACTACAATATGATCTTTGGAGCAATGTTTTTTGTTATATAAGGACAATTCTCAATTGTAACTTAAAAGTGATAAACTGGCTTTTGATAAACTAGAATTAATGTACATGTATAAGGTTAATCTTCATCTTCATGAAGATGACTATGTATTTAGGATTGGTTACATCATTTGCAAGGTCCAGTGAAAAATTAAAACGTATTCTCCCCTGTTCAAAAGTTTCTAAGAACTTCAAAACGATCACAGTAACACATGCACAGGGCCTTAGTCAGCAGGTTGTATGATTATAAAGACAGTCCTCTGTGTATTTTGAGAAAACTAACATCTTTACCAGAATGTTTTAAAAATTATAGAATATTACATTAGTAGAAATAAAAGATATAAAGAAAGATCACATAGTCAATCTCAAAATCAAAACATGAAATTCTAACATGAATTCTCTGAGAGAACTTACCTTTAGAACCTGATATTTCACCCCTGTATTTCTATTTTTGAATAAATCTCTATATAGTTTCTTATTTTTGCCTAAAATCTAACTTTTATAAGTTCTGTTATCCCAAATTGTGCCCTAATAAATAATTCGAGATAACTGTATTTCCTAATGTAATATGTGGGACCATGTGACGTTGTCAATATTCAGCCTTTTTTGACTTAGATAAAGGGCAGTTTTATGTGTTCCCACCTAAGACATAGCAGCTCATTAAATATGTGAAGTCAGGAACCATACAAACTCCGCCCCCTATCATGAAACACATTCATGTTGTGCTGTGCTTAGTCGCTTCAGTCGTGTCCGACTCATTGTGACCCCCATGGACTGTAGCCCACCAGGCTCCTCTGTCCATGGGATTCTCCAGGCAAGAATACTGGAGTGGGTTGCCATGCCTTCCTCCAGGGGATCCTCCCAACCCAGGGATCGAAGCCAGGTCTCCTGCATTGTGGGCAGATTCTTTACCCTCTGAGCCACCAGGGAAGACCAACACATCATGTATCCTTTTCAAAAAATGCAGTCAATCTTTTCACACCCAAATTAATTCTTATTTGAATCTTCACCATATGAGAAAATTTTCAGATTCTTAAACATGTTGGTTGAGTGACTCTAACAACTAACTTTATTAATTTTCTTTTTATAGTTTGACATTCTTGTTGAAAAGAATGATCCAATGTTTACTAATAGAACCCATAGTGAAACATGTTTACCAGTCTAATGACCTAAAGAAGTCTAAACCCTAACCCCCAATTTTTTTATCAATGTCTAAGCAATATGTCTACTAGTATAAACTTGTGCAATTCTATGTGAAACCTGAAAAACTTTAATTATATACATTTTTTTATTTTATTTTATTTTATTTGCCAACAAAGAATCCCATTGATAATGTCCCATCTTCCATTTTCTATCATTTTCCCCCCAATATTTTTCTGTTAAAAATGTAACTGTTTCTGTGGAGAAACCTGGTTCTTCCCAATTCTGAGATCTGGGAGGCATACTTATGATAGGATCTCATAAATTCTGTCTGACATGATAAACAATAAAATCAACAATATTCATATCATATATAGAATTATGAGCTCCATAAGGTTCATGTATAACATTAAAAAGCAAATCAGTAAAAATAATTATCTTATAGACTATTGCCTAATTGTGTAATTTTCTGATGAATTCCACTGACATTGTGTTTAAGAAACATGTTAACCTGATAAATTTATTTATTATTATCCAAAAATAACATTAAGGGAATGGAAACCCACTCCAGTATTCTTGCCTGGAAAATCCCAAGGATGGTGGAGCTTGGAGGGCTACAGTCAATGGGGTCACAAAGAGTCCCACACTACTGAGCGATTTCACTTTCACTTTCTAAAATAACATTGATACATTGCAGAGCACTGGATCTCTAAAGTTTTCATCTGCTGAGCATTTTTCACCAGCAAATTTTATACAGAAGTCCAATAGGAGAAAACCCTAACTCAATGGAACTTTTTTCTCCACTTGGGCTCTGTATTAATTCCACTGTGTAGCCCACTCTCAAAAAATCCAAAACTGAAACAAAGCACACAGTAAACCTGAATTCTCAGTGGTTTAACCAAATTAAAACATACCTGTTACTCGCATAAAGCCCAAACTCAAGTCAGGCTACTAACCTCCACATTTAAGCTATAGCACTCACTACATGCAGCCTTGGGGGATACCCAAGACAGATGAAGAGAACTTAAAATAAGGCAGGAGTGTTTTCCTGCCTCAACCCCAAAGGGAAGTCCCATGTTATTTCAACTTGTCTATTAGATATTTTCATAACTGAAGTATCAACCTAACTGAAAGTCTCTGTAATATCCAGAAGTATGTGGAAATTTACTGAGTGTGAACTACCATAGATTCTTTTGCTTCTCATATGCCCCTGACTTTTCTCTGGTAACTCCTATTTACTCCCAAGTCTTCAAGAAATTCTCCATGAAATACTGTTCTCTTATACCAAACATGCCATGAAAAGTGGGCTGCAAAGAGTTCAATGTTATATGATGAAACAGATGGGAAGACCCAAATTTTGTGTAGCAACAAAAGGATGAAGCTGTGTACTTTGACAGGCTGCATGGTATGGGGTAGGGATGATGGCCTTTTTTTGAAAGTTGGCTCTCTCCAGGACATCTGATGGGATAAGCAGACTTCAGGGCACATCTGAGATATTCCAGTTTTCTGTCTGAAAGCTTTCTGGGTCTGCTCTAGTGCCAGGGTGAGTCCAGAAAATTTAAGACCCCAGAAGTCGAGACATGTCTTATTCATCTTTTGGCCCTGCACAATTAGTCCTGAACCTGGCACCTGCTGGGTTTTAAATTACTTTTGGTTGACATGAAATGAAATCCTCAGCTGCTTGCTAGACAGTTCCAAATCAGGCCCTGAAGCTCAGCACTTCCAGAATCACTCCTTTTATTTCAAATCTTGGTTTCCCTTTAGAGTTTCCAATTTTGATTACAAATACTTTCTGTCATACAGTCTTCTGAGCCTGACATTTAGTCTCAAATGGGTCTTGCACATTTTTTATTCTTTATATAGTCAATCATATGCTAAGGATTGTTGCCTCTGCTTCGTGCCTTTCTTTCAATTTTATTTCTCCAATCTAAGCCATTCACATATTAGCTCGCAAGTGAAATACTCCTAGCATCTGAAATCTCCTCTTGCAACTGAGAGTTCTGCCAGAATTGTCTCCTTAAAGCAGAATGTAAACCACGTTTTTCTAAGAAGGTTCCAGTGACAGCGTGCTAAGTCGCTTCAGTATGTCCTACTCTTAGTGATCCTATGGACTGTAGCCACCAGGTTCCTCTCTCCATGGGATTCTCCAGGCAAGAATACTAGAGTGGGTTGCCATTCCCTTCTTCAGGGGATCTTTCTGATCTAGGGATCGAACTTGGATCTTTTATGTCTCCTGCGCTGGCAGGCATGTTCTTTACCACTAGCAATCACCTGGGAAACCTCAGTGACAATAAGGGTCTTTAATAGGTGCTACATTCAGGGAAACAGAAATGAAAGAGTTTGTTAAGTAAGTAAGCTTATAAAATCTGTCTTAAAGTTGAGTAGAATTTACTTTTTGTTGTTGCTGTATTAGTGTATATTAGAGATTTCTAAACAGGCTTTGTGCATACAGAATTTTTCTAATATATTTAACAAAAGAATCTGTTTTTTTAGAGGTATTCTTTCAGAAATGCCATAGACTAAACTTTCAAGGATTTCTCATTATCAACAGAATCACATCCAGATGGTTTAGTATTCTATTCAAGGCTTTCCACAACAGGCTTACTTAAAGAACGTTTCCTTTCTTCTCATGTGTTTTTTGCTCAGACCAGTTTGTACTATTCAACTCTTCTACTCTATATGTTTGTTCTTACTGCTGTTTCTGTGTGGAATTTCTTGCAAGATAATCAGTTTCTCTTTGAAACACTGAACTCATCGTTTAAAAATCCCCCTCCTTGTCTATGGAGATTTCCTTGTCTTTACATATATTACAGTAATTTCAGCACAGATGGAAGAGTTCTATTTTAATGGAATAGTAACTGCATATCCAACAAAGTACTAGGTATTTGTATGTGCTGTTTTGGTTAATCATCTCATCAATCCAATGAAGAAATATTAACCTACTGTGCTAAAACACACACGATTAATGCCATGTATGTAGGTCTTCTCAGTTATGTGCTAGGGAAGTTGTGATTTAAAGAAGCTATAACTATCTTCAAAAATTCTCTGAGTTGTTTACACTATATTCCCCATCACTTTTGTTTTTATTTGTTTTTTTTAATACTTAATGTATTCTACCACATTTTTTGTAATTTGTAGCTACAAGTCATTCTCATTAGAATGTAAGTTCTTTGAAAACAGAGGTTATATCTTATTAGGCACATATTGCAATTCCATGTTATAGGGCAGAATATTAATTTTTACTTGACCAATTTTTTTGGCTTCCCCACTTGCTCAGATGGTAAAGAATCTGCCTGCAATGTGGGAGACTTGGGTTCAATCCCTGGGTTGAGAAGATCCCATGGACGAGGTCATGGCAACCCACTCCAGTATTCTTGCCTGAAGAATCCCCACAGACAGAGACCGGCAGGCTACAATCCATGGGATCGCAGAGTCAGACCCTTTCTCATGACTAAGCACAATTTTGTAATATTATTAGACAGCTGCCCTTGTGATATTTTTTCCTGTATGCTGCATCACACTTTTTTCATTCGAATTGGAATTATAATATCTCTGGGAACAAGATTATATTGTGTTGTTTGTACTGTATTTCCTCCAAATGTCTGTGCCGTGCTTCCCAGAAATTCTTTTTGACACCCTTGCACAGGGATAAGCTTTAGGATTTCAAGCTTATGATGGAATTTATTTTAAAAAGTGACAATAATGCATCCTAGCATATGTGAATATACAGAAAAGGAAGAGGTTTTCTAGGACTGTACCAATGTGGACAAAATCAAAGAAAGGCTAAGAGAGATCAGTTGTAATCTGAAGGTAGAACTGTTAAAATAGTTACTTGAAAACATTTTTACTTGTGCCTTGCTCTGTGAGCAGAAGTGAAGTACTGTGAAGAATGGGTTAAGTATCAAGAAATGCTCAAGATACTTTTCTTTTGTAGGTCCACACCTGACCCTAACAATTACACATTGCAGACTGCTCTCTAAGTTATCACCTTGAGAGTAATATTTGCTTTTAAATACATATTTCAATGTGTTCTGTGACTTCTGTTGGCTGCCTGATCATCACTGAGACTCGCAATGCTTCATTTTTATTTGAAAAGGCTTGGTTATCTTCCCAGCTCAAACTTGGGATTCAAGTCTTATTTCAAAACAGATTAGATAGCAGCTGAAGAATTTACATTGATTCCTGGACAAGCCCCACCCAATTTTTGGTGCATAAACACTAAAGGTGTCTCAGATATGACTTAGCTTATTGAATGATATGTTTGATTCTATTCACTTACTTGGTAAAATAAAGATATTTAGGAATTCGCTTATTTTTCCTAGGGGCAAATAAACCCCAGATATTCTCAACTCCTTTAAGTTTCAGGGGTCATGTCTCAATTCCAGCTAAGGAAGCAGTATCTCCAGCCCCACTGGTGTTGACCATAAGAGATCCATTCTTCTACCAGGTTCTTGTCTCCAGACATTTATAGAAAATCTTGAGAAATACAACAGTAGACTAAAAACTGTTATTACTGCATCTGACCTGTCCTGGTGACTGTGCAGTAGGAGAACGCCTCATTCAAAAGCTGTAGATCAGCTTTTGCCCTCTCAAATCAGACTTTTCCATAGTGACACTGCTGTAAGTTTCTTCCATTGTCCTGGGTAATAACACAGATCTTTCACTTAATTCCTCAAAAAATATTTCATTCCATGTTCTTATATTGTCATTACGTTTCCTGTGGTTTAACTGCAGCTGGGGAAATGCATTAGATAATGTCTTCCAGTTCCTATTCCAAAATAAAAGTATTTTCTACCACTCCTTCCAAAATCATCCTCTTGTATAACTGTATAGTGGATTATAGCAGCAGTTTATACAAGTGCTAAAGGATTAAGACAATGGAAAAAAGGAAAAGAAAAAATGTAAAAGCCACGGAAGAGGTACACTTGTCTGAATTGATCATTTGGCTCTGAAAAGGGTGGGGCAGCATGATATCTGGAAAAGCTTCCACCCAACTAGATTGATGGTGTTGAGGTTTCCCAAAATAGAAATCCGAGGAATAAAACTAATATATAAGAAGGAACATTAGTTTACTCTTAGATGTGTGACATTTGGAAAGTTTTTAAAAATTGAAATAATGTAGAAAATTGTCTTTCTTGTTGTAAACTTCAAAGGATAAATCTAAATTTGAGATCTAACAGAGATAATAGATTCCATGGGTGTGGATAAGATTTTCTAGGGAAATAACATAAAGTGATTAGATAACTGGGTGGAGAAATTCTCTGAGCACTGAGGAAGAAACTCAGCATGTAATAGGGCCAGTTAGAGGAGGGCGAGCCTCTGCAAAAAAGCTGTAAGGTCAGCAAAAAATTCTGGTGAATTTAGATTTTCATGTCCAGGAAGAAACTAAACAATTCCCACCCCCACCCCCTTTCCAAAAAAACACCAACAAAATAAACAAAAAAAAAACCTGTTTCATTTCTCTGTCTTCTTATCAATATTTCTAAATACTTATATCGTGGTTACAGTGTTCCTAGCAGTGTTCCTGTTCTTTACTATTTTAATTTTGAAATAACATCCTCATTTCCTGCTCCTATCTCTACTTCCCTATACCAACAGATTTTAGTCATCAAGGTATAAATATTGTAGCTGCTACTGCTGCTAAGTCGCTTTAGTCGTGTCCGATTCTGTGTGACCCCATAGATGGCAGCCCACCAGGCTCCCGGTCCCTGGGATTGTCCAGGCAAGAACACTGGAGTGGGTTGCCTTTTCCTTCTCCAATGCATGAAAGTGAAAAGTCAAAGTGAAGTCGTGCAGTCGTGCCCGATTCTTAGTGACCTCATGGACTGCAGCCTACCAGGCTCCTCCATCCATGGGATTTTCCAGGCAAGAGTACTGGAGTGGAGTGCCATTGCCTTCTCCGTAAATATTGTAGATGTAATAGCAATTGTATTAATTGGGATGAGTAAAAGTACTCTAATAAGCAATATTCAGAATTCTGTGGCTAATCATAGTAAGTTTATGTCTCACTATAATAGGCAGTGAAGGTAGGTCATAGGAGTTTGCCTTGACCAGTGATGCAGGAACCCAGGCTTCTTCCATCATGTGCTTCTTCCCTTCTCCAAGTTCATGGAGTTCCCACCATCCATGCTGTTAAGGGAATGGAGGAGCTTAATCACACAGGAGGTTTTAATGGGATCTGCTGGGGAGTAACCTATAAAAAAGCAACAACATCACTTGCCTGCAAAGGAGACTGGCTTAAGTGGTCTTACTATGTGTCCAGGAGGAAAAAGAATTAGGTTGAGATGCCCACAAAGCATTATTTTTACCACAGAAATCTAGTCAAAGAAACTTGTAACAAAAGTATGTTTGTTTGTTTCTATTGTTCTTAAACCATGCAGTCTTATTACAGAATTCAATCCGCCCGTAAGAATTCAATCCGCCCGTAAGGAGATGAACCCAGCATGTCCCGCTGTCTAGTGAAAATAGAAAACAAATATTCATCTCATTACTCTAGGAGTTTCTTTGCTTCAGGGTCTCAAATAGTACCCTAGTATCTCTTGCATAATTGGCTCAAGTTTCTTAGGAAATAGATGGGAGGGAACGAATGTAAATCATGGAAATTGATTTACTTGAGAGTTTGCAAGCTCTCCTTAAGGAGCCTTGAGAGTAACCGCCTAGCAGCCCAGGGATGAATTCCACTGCAGCTTTTACATTTTCATGACAATAGTCCATTCTTCCCTGTCTACCAGGAGGGTTCCCAAAACTATGCAAATTTAACTGCTACATGGTAGACCACTGCGGATAACTTATCTTTTAAACACAGTGGTGGAGAACTGCACCACATAGGATTGTTTAAGCAGATGTGAATGCATTCTGGCTTATTCGTTGCTCAAGTTTTTATCCAGATATATCCACATCTTATCTTCCCTAACAGAAGAAAAATAGTTCATCTTATCTTCCCTAAATTAATTACAAACTTTTGATTATCACCACTTTTCCATGATTATGACCCTTAACAAATACAGACAGTCAACAGTCCTGTGACAATCACATCATGTAAAGGTATTTCATTGGTTGAGGAGTCCCTCATCTGTTATTTTCATTCAGATATCTTCACTTTGATTAATATAAATGTTTTGTTTGATGAGATAGAAAAAGTAGTGCAACTCATATTTTTTTCAAAATGTTGAAAATATTTTGTAAAATAAAGATCTATTTTTATGTGAAATATATGACTAGATTTAGTGCTGTTTCTACAGAACAGCAAGTTCAGAAAGGGGAAAACAACTTAAAATCTATGGCACAGTGTTGAAAACCTCACAGGTAAATGCCTTAATATTGATTTTTCATATGGGTTTGAAGATCTGTCATGAAGATCTATTGACTTATGTGGCTTGTGGTGAAGCTTACAGATTTTTCTTCAGATTGTATTTCTCTCCATAAGGTTTTACAAAAATATTGCTGGATTCATTTTGAAAGATACATTAGAAGGAAGAAAGTGTATTTTCTAAGACTTGATATACAGAAACACTAGGTTCAATTTCTGACTTTATGTCTGAATTGTATATAAGTTTATTTAGACTGAACAAGAGAAGCAAATGTAAATGGAAGCTAGGAAGATAAATACGGGAGAAACAGCCATCACTTGTGTTGTCTGGGGCATTGTGTTGTCCAGGGAATCCCAGAGTCTAAGCACCTGATGCTCCCCTGTAGTATGAGGGAGTGAGAACAGGGTGGTAATTAGCCATAACCCAACTCCTTTACATTGGCCAGATAGGTAATGTCTATTTGGGGAATATTTTATGAACTGAGTATTCTTGAGAGCACTGTGAAACACAGTGAGGATCTTTGGGGGCTTCTGGAACAAGCTCAGTCAGGATTTGCAGCAGCTCAGAGCTCAGGTACCTGTATTAAGATTAATTCATTTCAGCTGCAAGTCTAGTAGGCCTTGTTTACAGAACACTGTGCGTGTGTGTTGGTCAAACAGTCATGTCTGACTCTGTGACCCTATCAACTGTAGCCCGCCAGGCTCCTCTGAACATGGAATTCTCCAGACAAGAATACTAGAGGGAGTTGCCATTTTCTTCTCCAGGGGATCTTCCCGACCCAGGGATCATATCCGGGTCTCTTGCCTTACAGGCGGTTTCTTTACCCTCTGAACCATACTGCATGCTGGTCCCTATTAGAATAGCATCCTGTAACCAGAAATTTGGGGGATAGAATGTAATGATGTAAGCATCTCATTTAATTTTTTAAGAGAGGCCCTTAATTCTTCCATGATATGTCTTATCTACTTATGTACTACTTGTCTCGTAATTACTCGTTTTCTATAAACATTGACTAATATAAACACGTATGCTATGCTACTGCTAAGTCACTTCAGTCGTGTCCGACTCTGTGCGACCCCATAGACGGCAGCCCACCAGGCTCCCCCGTCCCTGGGATTCTCCAGGCAAGAACACTGGAGTGGGTTGCCATTGCCTTCTCCAATGCATGAAAGTGAAAAGTGAAGGTGAAGTCGCTCAGTCGTGTCCAACTGTTAGCGACCCCATGGATTGCAGCCTACCAGGCTCCTCCGTCCATGGGATTTTCCAAGCAAGAGTACTGGAGTGGGGTGCCATTGCCTTCT